>NW_027139980.1:20989-72280 GCF_035084215.1 Heptranchias perlo | reverse complement strand
TTGTTGGTCGAGGGATAAATATCGGGGCCCAGGACCCCGGGAGAACTCCCCCCTGCTCTTCCTCCAATATTGGCCGTGGGATCTTTTACCCCCGCCCGAGAGGGGCAGAGGGGGCCCTCGGTTTAACGTCTCATCCCGAAAGACGGCACCTCCGACAGTGCGGCCCTCCCTCAGTACTGACCCTCCGACAGTGCGGCGCTCCCTCAGTACTGACCCTCCGACAGTGCGGCGCTCCCTCAGTACTGACCCTCCGACAGTGCGGCGCTCCCTCAGTACCGACCCTCCGACAGTGCGGCGCTCCCTCAGTACCGACCCTCCGACAGTGCGGCGCTCCCTCAGTACCGACCCCTCCGACAGTGCGGCGCTCCCTCAGTACTGACCCTCCGACAGTGCGGCGCTCCCTCAGTACTGACCCTCCGACAGTGCGGCGCTCCCTCAGTACCGACCCTCCGACAGTTGCGGCGCTCCCTCAGTACTGACCCTCCGACAGTGCGGCGCTCCCTCGGTACCGACCCTCCGACAGTGCGACGCTCCCTCGGTACCGACCCTCCGACAGTGCGGCGCTCCCTCGGTACTGACCCTCCGACAGTGCGGTGCTCCCTCAGTACCGACCCTCCGACAGTGCGACGCTCCCTCAGTACCGACCCTCCGACAGTGCGGCCCTCCCTCAGTACTGACCCTCCGACAGTGCGGCGCTCCCTCAGTACCGACCCTCCGACAGTGCGACGCTCCCTCAGTACCGACCCTCCGACAGTGCGGCGCTCCCTCAGTACCGACCCTCCGACAGTGCGGCGCACTCTCAGTACCGACCCTCCGACAGTGCGGCGCTCCCTCAGTACCGACCCTCCGACAGTGCGGCGCTCCCTCAGTACCGACCCTCCGACAGTGCGGCGCTCCCTCAGTACCGACCCTCCGACAGTGCGGCGCTCCCTCAGTACCGACCCTCCGACAGTGCGGCGCTCCCTCAGTACCGACCCTCCGACAGTGCGGCGCTCCCTCAGTACTGGCACCAGGGAGTGCCAGCCTGGATTTTGGGGCTCAAGTCTCAGGAGTGGGACGTAACTGCTACCCACTTGAGGTACAGCTGAGGGGCGAGATTGTGTCCTCTCATGTATCTCCAGGGAGTCTCAGCAACCTGTGCCCCCTGAGGGGGAAGTCGGGGGAAGATGGACGTGTTCATCGAATCATCCAGCACAGGAGGTGGCCATTCGGCCCATCTTGCCTCTGCCGGCTCTTTGTAAGATCTACCCAATTAGTCCCAATCCCCGGGCTCTTTCCCCCGATTGCCCTGCAAATTTTGTCCTCCTCGAGTATTTCTCCGATTCCCCCTTTTGAAAGTTATTATTGAATCTGCTCCCACCGCCCTTTCAGGTCAGCGAATTCCAGATCATCGCAACTCGCTGCGTTAAAAAACATTCTCCTCATCTCCCCCTCTGGCTCTTTCCCCGACCTCCTTAAATCCGTGTCCTCTGGTTCCCGACCCTCCTGCCCCCCTGGAGAGGTGGGAACAGGAGGAGGCCACTCAGCCCCCCCCACCTCGAGCCTGCCCCGCCATCCGAATCCATCATGGCTGACTTGTATCTTAACGTTTCTTGGATCCCCTTCACCCAACAAAAATCTATCCATCTTGAAACCTCCAATTGACCCTGGGCGTCCTCAGATTTTTTTTTGGGGGGGGGAAGAGAGCTCCAGGTTTTCACCCCCCCTTGTAGGAAGAAATGGCTCCTGACATCACCCCTGGACGGCCTGGTTGTAATTTGGAGGTTCTGCCCACTTGGTGTCTGGACCTTTGTCCCCTATCAAAACCCCCCCTGCTAATTATTGAACCCCATGTATGAAATCTGCCCTGAACCCTCTCTGCTCTGAGGAGACCAATTCCTAGTTTCTCCACATGGAGAGAAGTCCCTCAATCCTCCCTGGTAACAATCTGCCTTGCTATGAGGACACTGCCGGCTGTTTATGTCTTGGATGTAACAGAGCCCTGCCAGATTTCCGGCAGAGTTGGTTTAAATACGATAGTCATTGGATACTTCTGCCTTGTCTCAATGAGGAGGGATTGAGTTAAGACACAGAGAGAGAGAGAAACGGGCGAATCCACTCCCTCCCGGCCACAAGCAATCCTGCAGCTCCTGCGGCAGGGGATGAGCACAGAGGGAAAGCCCCCGCCTTGATGGTAAGTTGGAACAGACAGGAGTTATACTGTCGAAAGCGCAAGCGAAGTTATGCGGCCGCTCAGCCCAGGAGTCTCGCAAAGTCTGACCCGCTCCACAAACAGAGCGGCGGCTTCACTCAGACTGTCGCCAAGGTTGCTCCGGGAATTTACTCAACTTGGATAGAGTGTGGAGCAAAGCAGGGGACAGGCAGCATCTGAAATATACTGTGTATATGTGGGGGTATACATGGGGGGGGCGGGCGAGGGGGAGAGAGGGGAGGAGACATTGGAGAGAGAGAGATGGTCAATAACACATTGTAGAGAGAGATAGAGAGATGGTCAATAACACATTGTAGAGAGAGAGAGAGAGATGGTCAATAACACATTGTAGAGAGAGAGAGAGATGGTCAATAACACATTGTAGAGAGAGATAGAGAGATGGTCAATAACACATTGTAGAGAGAGATAGAGAGATGGTCAATAACACATTGTAGAGAGAGAGAGAGATGGTCAATAACACATTGTCGAGAGAGAGAGAGATGGTCAATAACACATTGTAGAGAGAGAGAGAGATGGTCAATAACACATTGTAGAGAGAGATAGAGAGATGGTCAATAACACATTGTAGAGAGAGAGAGAGATGGTCAATAACACATTGCAGGGAGATAGAGAGATGGTCAATAACACATTGTAGAGAGATAGAGAGATGGTCAATAACACATTGCAGGGAGATAGAGAGATGGTCAATAACACATTGTAGAGAGAGAGAGATGGTCAATAATACATTGTAGAGAGATAGAGAGATGGTCAATAACACATTGCAGGGAGAGAGAGAGATGGTCAATAACACATTGTAGAGAGAGAGAGAGATGGTCAATAACACATTGTAGAGAGATAGAGAGATGGTCAATAAAACATTGTAGAGAGAGAGAGAGATGGTCAATAACACATTGTAGAGAGATAGAGAGATGGTCAATAACACATTGCAGGGAGATAGAGAGATGGTCAATAACACATTGTAGAGAGATAGAGAGATGGTCAATAACACATTGCAGGGAGATAGAGAGATGGTCAATAACACATTGTAGAGAGATAGAGAGATGGTCAATAACACATTGCAGGGAGATAGAGAGATGGTAAATAACACATTGTAGAGAGATAGAGAGATGGTCAATAACACATTGTAGAGAGAGAGAGAGATGGTCAATAACACATTGTAGAGAGATAGAGAGATGGTCAATAACACATTGTGGAGAGAGATAGAGAGATGGTCAATAACACATTGTAGAGAGAGATAGAGATGGTCAAGAACACATTGTAGAGAGAGATAGAGAGATGGTCAATAACACATTGTAGAGAGAGATAGAGAGATGGTCAATAACACATTGTAGAGAGAGAGAGAGATGGTCAATAACACATTGTAGAGAGAGAGAGAGATGGTCAATAACACATTGCAGGGAGAGATAGAGAGATGGTCAATAACACATTGTAGAGAGAGAGAGAGATGGTCAATAACACATTGTGGAGAGAGATAGAGAGATGGTCAATAACACATTGTAGAGAGAGATAGAGATGGTCAAGAACACATTGTAGAGAGAGATAGAGAGATGGTCAATAACACATTGTAGAGAGAGATAGAGAGATGGTCAATAACACATTGTAGAGAGAGAGAGAGATGGTCAATAACACATTGTAGAGAGAGAGAGAGATGGTCAATAACACATTGTGGAGAGAGATAGAGATGGTCAAGAACACATTGTAGAGAGAGATAGAGAGATGGTCAATAACACATTGTAGAGAGAGAGAGAGAGATGGTCAATAACACATTGTCGAGAGAGAGAGAGATGGTCAATAACACATTGTAGAGAGAGATAGAGATGGTCAAGAACACATTGTAGAGAGATCGAGAGATGGTCAATAACACATTGTAGAGAGATAGAGCGATGGTCAATAACACATTGTAGAGCGATAGAGAGATGGTCAACAACACATTGTAGAGAGAGAGAGAGAGATGATCAATAACACATTGTAGTGAGAGATGGAGAGATGGTCAATAACACATTGCAGAGAGATAGAGAGATGGTCAATAACACATTGTAGAGAGATAGAGAGAGAGATGGTCAATGACACATTGTAGGGAGAGATAGAGAGATGGTCAATAACACATTGTAGAGAGATAGAGAGATCGTCAATAAAACATTGCAGAGAAATAGAGAGATGGTCAATAACACATTGTAGAGAGAGATAGAGAGATGGTCAATAACACATTGTTGGGAGAGATAGAGAGAGATGGTCAATAACACATTGTAGACAGAGAGAGAGAGAGAGATAGTCAAACACATTGTAGAGAGAGATAGAGAGATGGTCAATAACACATTGTAGAGAGAGATAGAGAGATGGTCAATAACACATTGTAGTGAGAGATGGTCAATAACACATTGTAGAGAGATAGAGAGATGGTCAATAACACTTTGTAGAGAGATAGAGAGAGAGATGGTCAATAACACATTGTAGTGAGAGATGGTCAATAACACATTGTAGAGAGATAGAGAGATGGTCAATAACACTTTGTAGAGAGATAGAGAGAGAGATGGTCAATAACACATTGTAGAGAGAGATAGAGAGAGAGAGATGGTCAATAAAACATTGCAGAGAGATAGAGAGATGGTCAATAACACATTGCAGAGAGATAGAGAGATGGTCAAGAACACATTGTAGAGAGAGATAGAGATGGTCAATAACACATTGTAGAGAGAGAGAGGGAGATGGTCAACAACACATTGTAGAGAGATAGAGAGAGAGATGGTCAATGACACATTGTAGAGAGATAGAGAGATGGTCAATAACACATTGTAGAGAGATAGAGAGATGGTCAATAACACATTGTAGGGAGAGATAGAGAGATGGTCAATAACACATTGTAGAGAGATAGAGAGATGGTCAATAACACATTGCAGAGAGATAGAGAGATGGTCAATAACACATTGTAGAGAGAGATAGAGAGATGGTCAATAATACATTGTAGAGAGATAGAGAGATCGTCAATAAAACATTGTAGAGAGAAATAGGGAGATGGTCAATAACACATTGTAGAGAGAAATAGAAAGATGGTCAATAACACATTGTAGTGAGATAGAGAGATGGTCAATAACACATTGTAGAGAGATAGAGAGATGATCAATAACACATTGTTGGGAGAGATAGAGAGATGGTCAATAACACATTGCAGAGAGATAGAGAGATGGTCAATAACACATTGTTGGGAGAGATAGAGAGATGGTCAATAACACATTGTAGAGAGATAGAGAGATCGTCAATAAAACATTGTAGAGAGAAATAGAGAGATGGTCAATAACACATTGTAGAGAGATAGAGAGATGATCAATAACACATTGTAGAGAGAGACGGAGAGATGGTCAATAACTCATTGCAGAGAGATAGAGAGATGATCAATAACACATTGTAGAGAGAGATGGAGAGATGGTCAAATAACACATTGTAGAGAGAGATAGAGAGATGGTCAATAACACATTGCAGAGAGATAGAGAGATGGTCAATAACACATTGTAGAGAGAGAGAGAGAGATGGTCAATAACACATTGTAGAGAGAGAGAGAGAGATGGTCAAGAACACATTGTGGAGAGAGATAGAGAGATGGTAAAATAACACATTGTAGAGAGATAGAGAGATGGTCAATAGCACATTGTAGAGAGATAGAGAGATGGTCAATAACACATTGTGGTGAGAGAGAGAGATGGTCAAATACACATTGTGGAGAGAGAGAGAGATTGATGGTCAATAACAGATTGCAGAGAGAGAGAGATGGTCAATAACGCATTGTAGAGAGATAGAGAGATGGTCAATAACACATTGTAGAGAGAGATAGAGAGATGGTCAATAACACATTGTATGGAGAGATAGAGAGATGGTCAATAACACATTGCAGAGAGAAATAGAGAGATGGTCAATAACACATTGTAGAGAGAGATAGAGAGAGAGATGGTCAATAACACATTGTAGAGAGAGATAGAGAGATGGTCAATAACACATTGTAGAGAGATAGAGAGATGATCAATAACACATTGTAGAGAGAGATAGAGAGATGGTCAATAACACATTGCAGAGAGATAGAGTGATGGTCAATAACACATTGTAGAGAGAGATAGAGAGATAGAGAGATGGTCAATAACACATTGTAGAGAGAGATAGAGAGATAGTCAATAACACATTGAAGAGAGAGATAGAGAGATGGTCGATAACACATTGTAGAGAGAGAGAGAGATGGTCAATAACACATTGTAGAGACATCGAGAGATCGTCAATAAAACATTGTAGAGAGAAATAGAGAGATGGTCAATAACACATTGTAGAGAGATAGAGAGATGATCAATAACACATTGTAGAGAGAGATGGAGAGATGGTCAATAACTCATTGCAGAGAGATAGAGAGATGATCAATAACACATTGTAGAGAGAGATGGAGAGATGGTCAAATAACACATTGTAGAGAGAGATAGAGAGATGGTCAATAGCACATTGTTGAGAGAGAGATAGAGAGAGAGATGGTCAATAACACATTGCAGAGAGATAGAGAGATGGTCAATAACACATTGTAGAGAGAGAGAGAGAGATGGTCAAATAACACATTGTAGAGAGATAGAGAGATGGTCAATAGCACATTGTTGAGAGAGAGATAGAGAGATGGTCAATAACACATTGTAGTGAGAGATAGAGAGATGATCAATAACACATTGTAGAGAGAGAGAGAGATGGTCAATAACACATTGTAGAGAGAGAGAGAGAGAGAGATGGTCAATAACACATTGTAGAGAGAGAGAGAGAGATGGTCAATAACACATTGTAGAGAGAGAGAGAGAGATGGTCAATAACACATTGTAGAGAGAGATAGAGAGATGGTCAATAACACATTGTAGAGAGATAGAGAGATGGTCAATAACACATTGTAGAGAGAGATAGAGATGGTCAATAACACATTGTAGAGAGAGAGAGAGAGATGGTCAATAACACATTGTAGAGAGAGAGAGAGAGATGGTCAATAACACATTGTAGAGAGAGATAGAGATGGTCAATAACACATTGTAGAGAGAGAGAGAGATGGTCAATAACACATTGTCGAGAGAGAGAGAGAGATGGTCAATAACACATTGTAGAGAGAGATAGAGATGGTCAATAACACATTGTAGAGAGAGAGAGAGAAATGGTCAATAACACATTGTGGAGAGATAGAGAGATGGTCAATAACACATTGCAGAGAGATAGAGAGATGGTCAATAACACATTGTGGAGAGATAGAGAGATGGTCAATAATACATTGTAGAGAGAGATGGTCAATAATACATTGTAGCGAGAGATAGAGAGAGAAGGTCAATAACACATTGCAGAGAGATAGAGAGATGGTGGATAACACATTGTAGAGAGAGACAGAGATGGTCTTTGAAAGGGTTCGGGAGGTTTATCTTGAGAATAACAGATACCCGGGAGTGAGTTCCAGACTGGAATCTAATCGAGGGGATCGGGGGGTTTATATATAGAATAACAGATACCCGGGAGTGAGTTGCAGACTGGAATCTAATCAAGGGGTTCGGTGGGTTTATATATAGAATAACAGATACCCGGGAGTGATTTACAGACTGATGTTTATATCAGTAAATCTGCCCCCGGTCACTCTCTGCTTCCCCTTTCTGTTCTGATCGGCTGTTCTCCCAATCCTTGCAGGCTGCAGTCAGCTGACTTGAAAATAAACCAAACATGACGTCCGAAGACTTTGATGTTGTGATCGAGGCGATGCTGGAAGCCCCGTACAAGAAACAGGTGACGGTGGTGGGGGTGTGTGGGGCTGGGGGTCGGCGTACGGGTTTTGGGGTGGAGTCCTGGTGCTGTCCTGATCCAATTCCATCGACCCGAACCTGTGCTTTTGGCTTCGAAACGAATCTGTTTGCATTTTTCTAATCCTCCCCCAGGACGTGCTCCCGCTCTCCCCAATCCTCGTTTTCTGCCTCTGGTCCTTTTTCGTCACGCTTGCCTGTCACATCTTCCCACAGTGAATGCCTATGTCAACATTTCCCGTTCAAATAAATGTCACGTTGCAGTTGCCGGCTTCGGCCACCGGGTGGCGCTGTGCGGCCGTCGCTCGCCTGGAATCTGCCGTCTATCAATCGGATCGAGGCGGGGAAGAGGGGGTTGTGGGGTGGAGGGAGGGCGGGGTGGAGGGAGGGCGAGGGAGAGGGGGCCGCGGAGGAGGGGGCGTGTTATCACTCGGAGCTGCCTTCAACGGTCGTTCCCTCGAGCTCCACACCTCACTTTCTCCTCCGAAAGAACGCAACTGAATCCCTTGAATTGGTGTCAACTTTCTGCTGTGCTCTCACTTCTCACTCAGGACGAACGATTCAGGACAAAGGGACACAACAAGGAGAACAAGAGCAGGTGGGTCATGTTAAAGGACCCCCCGGGGGCTCTCGGGTTGTACAGTCCGGGCAGTGGGTCCCTCCACACTGTCCCGTCAAACATTCCCAGTGCAGTACTGAGGGAGGGCCGCACTGTCGGAGGGTCAGTACTGAGGGAGCGCCGCACTGTCGGAGGGTCAGTACTGAGGGAGCGCCGCACTGTCGGAGGGTCAGTACTGAGGGAGCGCCGCACTGTCGGAGGGTCAGTACTGAGGGAGGGCCGCACTGTCGGAGGGTCGGTACTGAGGGAGCGCCGCACTGTCGGAGGGTCGGTACTGAGGGAGCGCCGCACTGTCGGAGGGTCAGTACTGAGGGAGCGCCGCACTGTCGGAGGGTCGGTACTGAGGGAGCGCCGCACTGTCGGAGGGTCGGTACTGAGGGAGCGCTGCGCTGTCGGAGGGTCAGTACTGAGGGAGCGCCGCACTGTCGGAGGGTCAGTACTGAGGGAGTGTAGCACTGTCGGAGGGTCAGTACTGAGGGAGTGCCGCACTGTCGGAGGGTCAGTACTGAGGGAGCGCCGCACTGTCGGAGCATTAGTACTGAGGGAGGGCCGCACTGTCGGAGGGTCAGTACTGAGGGAGCACCGCACTGTCGGAGCATCAGTACTGAGGGAGGGCCGCACTATCGGAGGGTCGATCCTGAGCGAGCGCCGCACTGTCGGAGGGTCAGTACTGAGGGAGTGTAGCACTGTCGGAGGGTCAGTACTGAGGGAGCGCCGCACTGTCGGAGGGTCAGTACTGAGGGAGCGCCGCACTGTGGGAGGGTCAGTACTGAGGGAGGGCCGCACTGTTGGAGGGTCAGTACTGAGGGAGCGCCGCACTGTCGGAGGGTCAGTACCGAGGGAGCGCCGCACTGTCGGAGGGTCAGTACTGAGGGAGCGCCGCACTGTCGGAGGGTCAGTACTGAGGGAGGGCCGCACTGTCGGAGGGTCAGTACTGAGGGAGCGCCGCACTGTCGGAGGGTCAGTACTGAGGGAGGGCCGCACTGTCGGAGGTGCCGTTTTTTGGATGAGACATTAAACCGAGGCCCCGTCTGCCCCTCTCGGGTGGGATGTAAAAGATCCCATGGCCACTATTGGAAGAAGAGCAGGGGGAGTTCTCCCCGGGGTCCTGGGGCCAATATTTATCCCTCAACCAACATCACTAAAAAATCTGGGTCATTTATCACATTGCTAATTGTGGGATCTTCCTGTGCGTAAATCATCTCCTGTTTTCCCTGCATTGCAACTGTCACTACACTTCAAATGTACTTCACCGGGCCACATCAGGAGATATTCGGACAGGCGACCAAAAGCTCGGTCAAAGAGGTAGGTTTTAAGGAGCGTCTTAAAGGAGGAGAGAGAGGGGGAGAGGTTTAGGGAGGGAATTCCAGAGCTCAGGGCCCCGGGCAGCTGAAGGCACGGCCGCCAATGGTGGAGCGATGGGAATCGGGGGGATGGACAAGAGGCCGGAACTGGAGGAGCGCACAGATCTCGGAGGGTCGTAGGGGGCTGGAGGAGGTTACAGAGATAGGGAGGAGGGGCGAGGGCCATGGAGGGGATTTGAACACGAGGATGAGAATTTTAAAATCGAGGTGTTCCCGGACCGGGGGCCAACGTCGGTCCAGCGAGCACGGGGGGGGTGATGGGTGAACGGGACTCGGTGCGAGTCAGGATACGGGGGGACAGCAGGAGTATTGAATGAGCTGGAGTTTACGGAGGGTGGGAGATGGGAGGCCGGCCAGGAGAGCATTGGAACAGTCAAGACTGGAGGTGACAGAGGCCCGGACGAGGGTTTCGAGCAGCAGATGAGCGGAGGCTGGGCGCGGAGGCGAGGTCCTCTCCCTAACCTGCCTCTTTTGCTCAGTTGCAGTGGGAGTGGAGGCCGCAGTTACACCAGGAGTCGGAGCCGAGACCCCAGCAGCAGGTACGTCACCCCCATGTCCATCGTCCGTCAACCCTCTTCCCCGTCCATCACTTCCCGCCTTCATATCTCACTCCCAGTTCCTTGTACCTCACTCGCCATCCTCGTTCATTCCCTCCGGTCCATTTGGATCACTTCTCGGCTCTCGGACATCACGTCTGGTCCTTGATCGTCAATTCCCGTCGATGCATCTCACTTCCTGGCCGCGGCTGCGATTTGCTCTTTCCGAATGGGGCCAAGGGAGGAGAGACCATCAAATCCCACCGGGAGATATCTGTATACTGACCGGGGTCTCTCAGTCCCCCCTCTCCCTCAGGGAGATATCTGTACACTGACTGGTGTCTCTCAGTCCCCTCTCTCTCAGGGAGGTATCTCTACACTGACTGGTGTCTCTCAGTCTCCTCTCTCTCAGGGAGATATCTGTACACTGACTGGTGTCTCTCAGTCCCCTCTCTCTCAGGGAGATATCTGTACACTGACTGGTGTCTCTCAGTCCCCCTCTCTCTCAGGGAGATATCTGTACACTGACTGGTGTCTCTCAGTCCCCTCTCTCTCAGGGAGATATCTGTACACTGACTGGTGTCTCTCAGTCCCCTCTCTCTCAGGGAGATATCTGTGCAGTAACTGGTGTCTCTCAGTCCCCCTCTCTCAGGGAGATATCTGTACACTGACTGGTGTCTCTCAGGCCCCTCTCTCTCAGGGAGATATCTGTACACTGACTGGTGTCTCTCAGTCCCTCTCTCAGTGAGATATCTGCACACTGACTGGTGTCTCTCAGTCCCCTCTCTCTCTCAGGGAGATATCTGTGCACTGACTGGTGTCTCTCGGTCCCTCTCTCTCAGGGAGATATCTGTATACTGACCGGGGTCTCTCAGTCCCCCCTCTCTCAGGGAGATATCTGTACACTGACTGGTGTCTCTCAGTCCTCTCTCTCTCAGTGAGATATCTGTACACTGACTGGTGTCTCTCAGTCCCCTCTCTCTCAGGGAGATATCTGTGCACTGACTGGTGTCTCTCGGTCCCTCTCTCTCAGGGAGATATCTGTATACTGACCGGGGTCTCTCAGTCCCCCCTCTCTCAGGGAGATATCTGTACACTGACTGGTGTCTCTCAGTCCTCTCTCTCTCAGGGAGATATCTGTACACTGACTGGTGTCTCTCAGTCGCTCTCTCTCAGGGAGATATCTGTACACTGACTGGTGTCTCTCAGTCCCCTCTCTCTCAGGGAGATATCTGTACACTGACTGGTGTCTCTCAGTCCCCCCTCTCTCAGGGTGATATCTGAACACTGACTGGTGTCTCTCAGTCCCCTCTCTCTCAGGGAGATATCTGTATACTGACTGGGGTCTCTCAGTCCACTCTCTCTCAGGGAGATATCTGTATACTGACCGAGGTCTCTCAGTCCCCCCTCTCTCAGGGAGATATCTGTACACTGACTGGTGTCTCTCAGTCCCCTCTCTCTCAGGGAGATATCTGTACACTGACTGGTGTCTCTCAGTCCCCCCTCTCTCAGGGAGATATCTGTATACTGACCGGGGTCTCTCAGTCCCCTCTCTTTCAGGGAGATATCTGTACACTGACTGGTGTCTCTCAGTCCCCTCTCTCTCTCAGGGAGATATCTGTACACTGACTGGTGTCTCTCAGTCCCCTCTCTCAGGGAGATATCTGTACACTGACTGGTGTCTCTCAGTCCCCTCTCTCTCAGGGAGATATCTGTACACTGACTGGTGTCTCTCAGTCCCCTCTCTCTCAGGGAGATATCTGTACACTGACTGGTGTCTCTCAGTCCTCTCTCTCTCAGGGAGATATCTGTGCACTGACTGGTGTCTCTCAGTCCTCTCTCTCTCGGGGAGATATCTGTGCACTGACTGGTGTCTCTCAGTCCCCTCTCTCTCAGGGAGATATCTGTACACTGACTGGTGTCTCTCAGTCCTCTCTCTCTCAGGGAGATATCTGTACACTGACTGGTGTCTCCCAGTCCCCTCTCTCTCAGGGAGATATCGGTACACTGACTGGTGTCTCTCAGTCCTCTCTCTCTCAGGGAGATATCTGTACACTGACTGGTGTCTCTCAGTCCCCTCTCTCTCAGGGAGATATCTGTACACTGACTGGTGTCTCTCAGTCCCCTCTCTCTCAGGGAGATATCTGTACACTGAGTGGTGTCTCTCAGTCCCCACTCTCTCTCAGGGTGATATCTGTACACTGACTGTTGTCTCTCAGTCCCCTCTCTCTCAGGGAGATATCTGTACACTGACCGGTGTCTCTCAGTCCCCCCTCTCTCAGGGAGATATCTGTATACTGACCGGGGTCTCTCAGTCCCCTCTCTCTCAGGGAGATATCTGTACACTGACTGGTGTCTCTCAGTCCCTCTCCCTCTCAGGGAGATATCTGTACACTGACTGGTGTCTCTCAGTCCCTCTCTCTCTCAGGGAGATATCTGTACACTGACCGGTGTCTCTCAGTCCCCCCTCTCTCAGGGAGATATCTGTACACTGACTGGTGTCTCTCAGTCCCCTCTCTCTCAGGGAGATATCTGTACACTGACTGGTGTCTCTCAGTCCCTCTCTCTCAGGGAGATATCTGCACACTGACTGGTGTCTCTCAGTCCCCCCTCTCTCAGGGAGATATCTGTGCACTGACCGGGGTCTCTCAGTCCCCTCTCTCTCAGGGAGATATCTGTACACTGACTGGTGTCTCTCAGTCCCCTCTCTCTCTCAGGGAGATATCTGTACACTGACTGGTGTCTCTCAGTCCCTCTCTCTCAGGGAGATATCTGCACACTGACTGGTGTCTCTCAGTCCTCTCTCTCAGGGAGATATCTGTACACTGACTGGTGTCTCTCAGTCCCCTCTCTCTCTCAGGGAGATATCTGTACACTGACTGGTGTCTCTCAGTCCCTCTCTCTCAGGGAGATATCTGCACACTGACTGGTGTCTCTCAGTCCTCTCTCTCAGGGAGATATCTGTACACTGACTGGTGTCTCTCAGTCCCCTCTCTCTCTCAGGGAGATATCTGTGCACTGACTGGTGTCTCTCAGTCCTCTCTCTCTCAGGGAGATATCTGTACACTGACTGGTGTCTCTCAGTCCCCTCTCTCTCAGGGAGATATCTGTGCACTGACTGGTGTCTCTCAGTCCCCTCTCTCTCAGGGAGATATCTGTACACTGACTGGTGTCTCTCAGTCCCTCTCTCTCAGGGAGATATCTGTACACTGACTGGTGTCTCTCAGTCCCCTCTCTCAGGGAGATATCTGTACACTGACTGGTGTCTCTCAGTCCTCTCTCTCTCAGGGAGATATCTGTACACTGACTGGTGTCTCTCAGTCCCTCTCTCTCAGGGAGATATCTGTGCAGTAACTGGTGTCTCTCAGTCCCCTCTCTCAGGGAGATATCTGTACACTGACTGGTGTCTCTCAGTCCCCTCTCTCTCTCAGGGAGATATCTGTACACTGACTGGTGTCTCTCAGGCCCCTCTCTCTCAGGGAGATATCTGTACACTGACTGGTGTCTCTCAGTCCCTCTCTCAGGGAGATATCTGTACACTGACTGGTGTCTCTCAGTCCCCTCTCTCTCTCAGGGAGATATCTGTGCACTGACTGGTGTCTCTCGGTCCCTCTCTCTCAGGGAGATATCTGTATACTGACCGGTGTCTCTCAGTCCCCCCTCTCTCAGGGAGATATCTGTACACTGACTGGTGTCTCTCAGTCCTCTCTCTCTCAGTGAGATATCTGTACACTGACTGGTGTCTCTCAGTCCCCTCTCCCTCAGGGAGATATCTGTGCACTGACTGGTGTCTCTCGGTCCCTCTCTCTCAGGGAGATATCTGTATACTGACCGGGGTCTCTCAGTCCCCCCTCTCTCAGGGAGATATCTGTACACTGACTGGTGTCTCTCAGTCCTCTCTCTCTCAGGGAGATATCTGTACACTGACTGGTGTCTCTCAGTCCCCTCTCTCTCAGGGAGATATCTGTACACTGACTGGTGTCTCTCAGTCCCCCCTCTCTCAGGGTGATATCTGAACACTGACTGGTGTCTCTCAGTCCCCTCTCTCTCAGGGAGATATCTGTACACTGACTGGTGACTCTCAGTCCCTCTCTCTCAGGGAGATATCTGTATACTGACCGGGGTCTCTCAGTCCACTCTCTCTCAGGGAGATATCTGTATACTGACCGAGGTCTCTCAGTCCCCCCTCTCTCAGGGAGATATCTGTACACTGACTGGTGTCTCTCAGTCCCCTCTCTCTCAGGGAGATATCTGTACACTGACTGGTGTCTCTCAGTCCCCCCTCTCTCAGGGAGATATCTGTACACTGACCGGGGTCTCTCAGTCCCTCTCTCTCAGGGAGATATCTGTACACTGACTGGTGTCTCTCAGTCCCCTCTCTCTCTCAGGGAGATATCTGTACACTGACTGGTGTCTCTCAGTCCCCTCTCTCTCTCAGGGAGATATCTGTGCACTGACTGTTGTCTCTCAGTCCCCTCTCTCTCAGGGAGATATCTGTACACTGACTGGTGTCTCTCAGTCCCCTCTCTCTCAGGGAGATATCTGTGCACTGACTGGTGTCTCTCAGTCCCCTCTCTCTCAGGGAGATATCTGTCCACTGACTGGTGTCTCTCAGTCCCTCTCTCTCAGGGAGATTTCTGTGCAGTAACTGGTGTCTCTCAGTCCCCTCTCTCAGGGAGATATCTGTACACTGACTGGTGTCTCTCAGTCCCCTCTCTCTCAGGGAGATATCTGTACACTGACTGGTGTCTGTCAGACACCCCTCTCTCTCAGGGAGATATCTGTACACTGACTGGTGTCTCTCAGTCCCCTCTCTCTCAGGGAGATATCTGTGCACTGACTGGTGTCTCTCAGTCCCCTCTCTCAGGGAGATATCTGTACACTGACTGGTGTCTCTCAGTCCCTCTCTCAGGGAGATATCTGTACACTGACTGGTGTCTCTCAGTCGCTCTCTCTCAGGGAGATATCTGTACACTGACTGGTGACTCTCAGTCCCTCTCTCTCAGGGAGGTATCTGTACACTGACCGGTGTCTCTCAGTCCCTCTCTCTCAGGGAGATATCTGTACACTGACCGGTGTCTCTCAGTCCCTCTCCCTCAGGGAGATATCTGTACACTGACTGGTGTCTCTCAGTCCCTCTCTCTCAGGGAGATATCTGTACACTGACTGGTGTCTCTCAGTCCCCTCTCTCAGGGAGATATCTGTACACTGACTGGTGTCTCTCAGTCCCCTCTCTCTCAGGGAGATATCTGTCCACTGACTGGTGTCTCTCAGTCCCTCTCTCTCAGGGAGCTATCTGTACACTGACTGGTGTCTCTCAGTCCCCTCTCTCTCAGGGAGATATCTGTACACTGACTGGTGTCTCTCAGTCCCCTCTCTCTCAGGGAGATATCTGTACACTGACTGGTGTCTCTCAGTCCCTCTCTCTCAGGGAGATATCTGTACACTGACTGGTGTCTCTCTGTCCCCTCTCTCTCAGGGAGATATCTGTACACTGACTGGTGTCTCTCAGTCCCTCTCTCTCAGGGAGATATCTGTACACTGACTGGTGTCTCTCAGTCCCCCCTCTCTCAGGGAGATATCTGTACACTGACTGGTGTCTCTCAGTCCCTCTCTCTCAGGGAGATATCTGTCCACTGACTGGTGTCTCTCAGTCCCTCTCTCTCGGGGAGATATCTGTACACTGACTGGTGTCTCTCAGTCCCCTCTCTCTCAGGGAGATATCTGTACACTGACTGGTGTCTCTCAGTCCCTCTCTCAGGGAGATATCTGTACACTGACTGGTGTCTCTCAGTCACTCTCTCTCAGGGAGATATCTGTACACTGACTGGTGTCTCTCAGTCCCCTCTCTCTCAGGGAGATATCTGTACACTGACTGGTGACTCTCAGTCCCCTCTCTCTCAGGGAGATATCTGTACACTGACTGGTGTCTCTCAGTCCCCTCTCTCTCAGGGAGATATCTGTGCACTGACCGGTGTCTCTCAGTCCCTCTCTCTCAGGGAGATATCTGTACACTGACTGGTGTCTCTCAGTCCCTCTCTCAGGGAGATATCTGTACACTGACTGGTGTCTCTCAGTCCCTCTCTCAGGGAGATATCTGTACACTGACTGGTGTCTCTCAGTCCCCTCTCTCTCAGGGAGATATCTGTACACTGACTGGTGTCTCTCAGTCCCTCTCTCAGGGAGATATCTGTACACTGACTGGTGTCTCTCAGTCCCCTCTCTCTCAGGGAGATATCTGTACACTGACTGGTGTCTCTCAGTCCCTCTCTCTCAGGGAGATATCTGTACACTGACTGGTGTCTCTCAGTCCCCTCTCTCTCAGGGAGATATCTGTACACTGACCGGGGTCTCTCAGTCCTTCTCTCTCAGGGAGATATCTGTACACTGACTGGTGTCTCTCAGTCCCCTCTCTCTCAGGGAGATATCTGTACACTGACTGGTGTCTCTCAGTCCCTCTCTCTCAGGGAGATATCTGTACACTGACTGGTGTCTCTCAGTCCCCTCTCTCTCAGGGAGATATCTGTACACTGACTGGTGTCTCTCAGTCCTCTCTCTCTCAGGGAGATATCTGTACACTGACTGGTGTCTCTCAGTCCCTCTCTCAGGGAGATATCTGTACACTGACTGGTGTCTCTCAGTCACTCTCTCTCAGGGAGATATCTGTACACTGACTGGTGTCTCTCAGTCCCCTCTCTCTCAGGGAGATATCTGTACACTGACTGGTGACTCTCAGTCCCCTCTCCCTCAGGGAGATATCTGTACACTGACTGGTGTCTCTCAGTCCCCTCTCTCTCAGGGAGATATCTGTACACTGACCGGTGTCTCTCAGTCCCTCTCTCTCAGGGAGATATCTGTACACTGACTGGTGTCTCTCAGTCCCTCTCTCAGGGAGATATCTGTACACTGACTGGTGTCTCTCAGTCCCTCTCTCAGGGAGATATCTGTACACTGACTGGTGTCTCTCAGACCCCTCTCTCTCAGGGAGATATCTGTACACTGACTGGTGTCTCTCAGTCCCTCTCTCAGGGAGATATCTGTACACTGACTGGTGTCTCTCAGTCCCCTCTCTCTCAGGGAGATATCTGTACACTGACTGGTGTCTCTCAGTCCCTCTCTCTCAGGGAGATATCTGTACACTGACTGGTGTCTCTCAGTCCCCTCTCTCTCAGGGAGATATCTGTACACTGACCGGGGTCTCTCAGTCCCTCTCTCTCAGGGAGATATCTGTACACTGACTGGTGTCTCTCAGTCCCCTCTCTCTCAGGGAGATATCTGTACACTGACTGGTGTCTCTCAGTCCCTCTCTCTCAGGGAGATATCTGTACACTGACTGGTGTCTCTCAGTCCCCTCTCTCTCAGGGAGATATCTGTACACTGACTGGTGTCTCTCAGTCCTCTCTCTCTCAGGGAGATATCTGTACACTGACTGGTGTCTCTCAGTCCCACTCTCTCAGGGAGATATCTGTATACTGACTGGTGTCTCTCAGTCCCCTCTCTCTCAGGGAGATATCTGTACACTGACTGGTGACTCTCAGTCCCTCTCTCTCAGGGAGATATCTGTACACTGACTGGTGACTCTCAGTCCCCTCTCTCAGGGAGATATCTGTACACTGACTGGTGTCTCTCAGTCCCTCTCTCTCAGGGAGATATCTGTACACTGACTGGTGTCTCTCAGTCCCCTCTCTCTCAGGGAGATATCTGTACACTGACTGGTGACTCTCAGTCCCCTCTCTCAGGGAGATATCTGTACACTGACTGGTGACTCTCAGTCCCTCTCTCTCAGGGAGATATCTGTACACTGACTGTTGTCTCTCAGTCCCCCCTCTCTCAGGGAGATATCTGTACACTGACTGGTGTCTCTCAGTCCCCTCTCTCTCAGGGAGATATCTGTACACTGACTGGTGTCTCTCAGTCCCTCTCTCTCAGGGAGATATCTGTACACTGACTGGTGTCTCTCAGTCCCCTCTCTCTCAGGGAGATATCTGTACACTGACTGGTGACTCTCAGTCCCCTCTCTCTCAGGGAGATATCTGTACACTGACTGGTGACTCTCAGTCCCCTCTCTCTCAGGGAGCTATCTGTACACTGACTGGTGTCTCTCAGTCCCCTCTCTCTCAGGGAGATATCTGTACACTGACTGGTGACTCTCAGTCCCCTCTCTCTCAGGGAGATATCTGTACACTGACTGGTGTCTCTCAGTCCCTCTCTCTCAGGGAGATATCTGTACACTGACTGGTGTCTCTCAGTCCCCTCTCTCTCAGGGAGATATCTGTACACTGACTGGTGACTCTCAGTCCCCTCTCTCTCAGGGAGATATCTGTACACTGACTGGTGACTCTCAGTCCCCTCTCTCTCAGGGAGCTATCTGTACACTGACTGGTGTCTCTCAGTCCCCTCTCTCTCAGGGAGATATCTGTACACTGACTGGTGACTCTCAGTCCCCTCTCTCTCAGGGAGATATCTGTACACTGACTGGTGACTCTCAGTCCCCTCTCTCTCAGGGAGATATCTGTACACTGACTGGTGTCTCTCAGTCCCCTCTCTCTCAGAGAGATATCTGTACACTGACTGGTGTCTCTCAGTCCCCCCTCTCTCTCAGGGAGATATCTGTACACTGACTGGTGTCTCTCAGTCCCCTCTCTCAGGGAGATATCTGTACACTGACTGGTGTCTCTCAGTCCCTCTCTCTCAGGGAGATATCTGTACACTGACTGGTGTCTCTCAGTCCCTCTCTCTCAGGGAGATATCTGTACACTGACTGGTGTCTCTCAGTCCCTCTCTCTCAGGGAGATATCTGTACACTGACTGGTGTCTCTCAGTCCCCTCTCTCAGGGAGATATCTGTACACTGACTGGTGTCTCTCAGTCCCCTCTCTCTCAGGGAGATATCTGTACACTGACTGGTGTCTCTCAGTCCCTCTCTCTCAGGGAGATATCTGTACACTGACTGGTGTCTCTCAGTCCCCTCTCTCTCAGGGAGATATCTGTACACTGACTGGTGTCTCTCAGTCCTCTCTCTCAGGGAGATATCTGTACACTGACTGGTGTCTCTCAGTCCCCTCTCTCTCAGGGAGATATCTGCACACTGACTGCTGTCTCTCAGTCCCCTCTCTCTCAGGGAGATATCTGTACACTGACTGGTGTCTCTCAGTCCCTCTCTCTCAGGGAGATATCTGTACACTGACTGGTGTCTCTCAGTCCCTCTCTCTCAGGGAGATATCTGTACACTGACTGGTGTCTCTCAGTCCCTCTCTCTCAGGGAGATATCTGTACACTGACTGGTGTCTCTCAGTCCCTCTCCCTCAGGGAGATATCGGTACACTGACTGGTGTCTCTCAGTCCCTCTCTCTCAGGGAGATATCTGTACACTGACTGGTGTCTCTCAGTCCCCTCTCTCAGGGAGATATCTGTACACTGACTGGTGTCTCTCAGTCCCTCTCTCTCAGGGAGATATCTGTACACTGACTGGTGTCTCTCAGTCCCCTCTCTCTCAGGGAGATATCTGTACACTGACTGGTGACTCTCAGTCCCCTCTCTCTCAGGGAGATATCTGTACACTGACTGGTGACTCTCAGTCCCCTCTCTCTCAGGGAGCTATCTGTACACTGACTGGTGTCTCTCAGTCCCCTCTCTCTCAGGGAGATATCTGTACACTGACTGGTGTCTCTCAGTCCCTCTCTCTCAGGGAGATATCTGTACACTGACTGGTGACTCTCAGTCCCCTCTCTCTCAGGGAGATATCTGTACACTGACTGGTGACTCTCAGTCCCCTCTCTCTCAGGGAGATATCTGTACACTGACTGGTGTCTCTCAGTCCCCTCTCTCTCAGGGAGATATCTGTACACTGACTGGTGTCTCTCAGTCCCCCCTCTCTCTCAGGGTGATATCTGTACACTGACTGGTGACTCTCAGTCCCCTCTCTCTCAGGGAGATATCTGTACACTGACTGGTGTCTCTCAGTCCCTCTCTCAGGGAGATATCTGTACACTGACTGGTGTCTCTCAGTCCCTCTCTCTCAGGGAGATATCTGTACACTGACTGGTGTCTCTCAGTCCCTCTCTCTCAGGGAGATATCTGTACACTGACTGGTGTCTCTCAGTCCCTCTCTCTCAGGGAGATATCTGTACACTGACTGGTGTCTCTCAGTCCCCTCTCTCAGGGAGATATCTGTACACTGACTGGTGTCTCTCAGTCCCCTCTCTCTCAGGGAGATATCTGTACACTGACTGGTGTCTCTCAGTCCCTCTCTCTCAGGGAGATATCTGTACACTGACTGGTGTCTCTCAGTCCCCTCTCTCTCAGGGAGATATCTGTACACTGACTGGTGTCTCTCAGTCCTCTCTCTCAGGGAGATATCTGTACACTGACTGGTGTCTCTCAGTCCCCTCTCTCTCAGGGAGATATCTGCACACTGACTGCTGTCTCTCAGTCCCCTCTCTCTCAGGGAGATATCTGTACACTGACTGGTGTCTCTCAGTCCCTCTCTCTCAGGGAGATATCTGTACACTGACTGGTGTCTCTCAGTCCCTCTCTCTCAGGGAGATATCTGTACACTGACTGGTGTCTCTCAGTCCCTCTCTCTCAGGGAGATATCTGTACACTGACTGGTGTCTCTCAGTCCCTCTCCCTCAGGGAGATATCTGTACACTGACTGGTGTCTCTCAGTCCCTCTCTCTCAGGGAGATATCTGTACACTGACTGGTGTCTCTCAGTCCCCTCTCTCAGGGAGATATCTGTACACTGACTGGTGTCTCTCAGTCCCCTCTCTCTCAGGGAGATATCTGTACACTGACTGGTGTCTCTCAGTCCCTCTCTCTCAGGGAGATATCTGTACACTGACTGGTGTCTCTCAGTCCCCTCTCTCTCAGGGAGATATCTGTACACTGACTGGTGTCTCTCAGTCCTCTCTCTCAGGGAGATATCTGTACACTGACTGGTGTCTCTCAGTCCCCTCTCTCTCAGGGAGATATCTGCACACTGACTGGTGTCTCTCAGTCCCCTCTCTCTCAGGGAGATATCTGTACACTGACTGGTGTCTCTCAGTCCCTCTCTCTCAGGGAGATATCTGTACACTGACTGGTGTCTCTCAGTCCCCTCTCTCTCTCAGGGAGATATCTGTACACTGACTGGTATCTCTCAGTCCCCTCTCTCTCAGGGAGATATCTGTACACTGACTGGTGTCTCTCAGTCCCCTCTCTCTCAGGGAGATATCTGTACACTGACTGGTGTCTCTCAGTCCCCTCTCTCTCAGGGAGATATCTGTACACTGACTGGTGTCTCTCAGTCCCCTCTCTCTCAGGGAGATATCTGTACACTGACTGGTGTCTCTCAGTCCCTCTCTCTCAGGGAGATATCTGTACACTGACTGGTGTCTCTCAGTCCCCTCTCTCTCAGGGAGATATCTGTACACTGACTGGTGTCTCTCAGTCCCTCTCTCTCAGGGAGATATCTGTACACTGACTGGTGTCTCTCAGTCCCCTCTCTCTCAGGGAGATATCTGTACACTGACTGGTGACTCTCAGTCCCCTCTCTCTCTCAGGGAGATATCTGTACACTGACTGGTGTCTCTCAGTCTCCTCTCTCTCTCAGGGAGATATCTGTACACTGACTGGTGACTCTCAGTCCCCTCTCTCTCAGGGAGATATCTGTACACTGACTGGTGTCTCTCAGTCCCTCTCTCTCAGGGAGATATCTGTACACTGACTGGTGTCTCTCAGTCCCCTCTCTCTCTCAGGGAGATATCTGTACACTGACTGGTGTCTCTCAGTCTCCTCTCTCTCTCAGGGAGATATCTGTACACTGACTGGTGACTCTCAGTCCCCTCTCTCTCAGGGAGATATCTGTACACTGACTGGTGTCTCTCAGTCCCCTCTCTCTCAGGGAGATATCTGTACACTGACTGGTGACTCTCAGTCCCCTCTCTCTCAGGGAGATATCTGTACACTGACTGGTGTCTCTCAGTCCCCTCTCTCTCAGGGAGATATCTGTACACTGACTGGTGTCTCTCAGTCCCCTCTCTCTCAGGGAGATATCTGTACACTGACTGGTGTCTCTCAGTCTCCTCTCTCTCAGGGAGATATCTGTACACTGACTGGTGACTCTCAGTCCCTCTCTCTCAGGGAGATATCTGTACACTGACTGGTGACTCTCAGTCCCCTCTCTCTCAGGGAGATATCTGTACACTGACTGGTGTCTCTCAGTCCCCTCTCTCTCAGGGAGATATCTGTACACTGACTGGTGTCTCTCAGTCCCCTCTCTCTCAGGGAGATATCTGTACACTGACTGGTGTCTCTCAGTCTCCTCTCTCTCAGGGAGATATCTGTACACTGACTGGTGACTCTCAGTCCCTCTCTCTCAGGGAGATATCTGTACACTGACTGGTGTCTCTCAGTCCCCTCTCTCTCAGGGAGATATCTGTACACTGACTGGTGTCTCTCAGTCCCTTCTCTCTCTCAGGGAGATATCTGTACACTGACTGGTGTCTCTCAGTCCCTCTCTCTGAGGGTGATATCTGTACACTGACTGGTGTCTCTCAGTCCCCTCTCTCTCAGGGAGATATCTGTACACTGACTGGTGTCTCTCAGTCCCCCCTCTCTCAGGGAGATATCTGTACACTGACTGGTGTCTCTCAGTCCCCTCTCTCAGGGAGATATCTGTACACTGACTGGTGTCTCTCAGTCCCCTCTCTCTCAGGGAGATATCTGTACACTGACTGGTGTCTCTCAGTCCCCTCTCTCAGGGAGATATCTGTACACTGACTGGTGTCTCTCAGTCCCCTCTCTCAGGGAGATATCTGTACACTGACTGGTGTCTCTCAGTCCCCTCTCTCTCAGGGAGATATCTGTACACTGACTGGTGTCTCTCAGTCCCTCTCTCTCAGGGAGATATCTGTACACTGACTGGTGTCTCTCAGTCCCCTCTCTCTCAGGGAGATATCTGTACACTGACTGGTGACTCTCAGTCCCCTCTCTCTCTCAGGGAGATATCTGTGCACTGACTGGTGTCTCTCAGTCTCCTCTCTCTCTCAGGGAGATATCTGTACACTGACTGGTGACTCTCAGTCCCCTCTCTCTCAGGGAGATATCTGTACACTGACTGGTGTCTCTCAGTCCCTCTCTCTCAGGGAGATATCTGTACACTGACTGGTGTCTCTCAGTCCCCTCTCTCTCAGGGAGATATCTGTACACTGACTGGTGACTCTCAGTCCCCTCTCTCTCTCAGGGAGATATCTGGACACTGACTGGTGTCTCTCAGTCTCCTCTCTCTCTCAGGGAGATATCTGTACACTGACTGGTGACTCTCAGTCCCCTCTCTCTCAGGGAGATATCTGTACACTGACTGGTGTCTCTCAGTCCCCTCTCTCTCAGGGAGATATCTGTACACTGACTGGTGACTCTCAGTCCCCTCTCTCTCAGTGAGATATCTGTACACTGACTGGTGTCTCTCAGTCCCCTCTCTCTCAGGGAGATATCTGTACACTGACTGGTGTCTCTCAGTCCCCTCTCTCTCAGGGAGATATCTGTACACTGACTGGTGTCTCTCAGTCTCCTCTCTCTCAGGGAGATATCTGTACACTGACTGGTGACTCTCAGTCCCTCTCTCTCAGGGAGATATCTGTACACTGACTGGTGACTCTCAGTCCCCTCTCTCTCAGGGAGATATCTGTACACTGACTGGTGTCTCTCAGTCCCCTCTCTCTCAGGGAGATATCTGTACACTGACTGGTGTCTCTCAGTCCCCTCTCTCTCAGGGAGATATCTGTACACTGACTGGTGTCTCTCAGTCTCCTCTCTCTCAGGGAGATATCTGTACACTGACTGGTGACTCTCAGTCCCTCTCTCTCAGGGAGATATCTGTACACTGACTGGTGTCTCTCAGTCCCCTCTCTCTCAGGGAGATATCTGTACACTGACTGGTGTCTCTCAGTCCCTTCTCTCTCTCAGGGAGATATCTGTACACTGACTGGTGTCTCTCAGTCCCTCTCTCTGAGGGTGATATCTGTACACTGACTGGTGTCTCTCAGTCCCCTCTCTCTCAGGGAGATATCTGTACACTGACTGGTGTCTCTCAGTCCCCCCTCTCTCAGGGAGATATCTGTACACTGACTGGTGTCTCTCAGTCCCCTCTCTCAGGGAGATATCTGTACACTGACTGGTGTCTCTCAGTCCCCTCTCTCTCAGGGAGATATCTGTACACTGACTGGTGTCTCTCAGTCCCCTCTCTCAGGGAGATATCTGTACACTGACTGGTGTCTCTCAGTCCCCTCTCTCAGGGAGATATCTGTACACTGACTGGTGTCTCTCAGTCCCCTCTCTCAGGGAGATATCTGTACACTGACTGGTGTCTCTCAGTCCCCTCTCTCAGGGAGATATCTGTACACTGACTGGTGTCTCTCAGTCCCCTCTCTCTCAGGGAGATATCTGTACACTGACTGGTGTCTCTCCGTCCCCTCTCTCAGGGAGATATCTGTATACTGACTGGTGTCTCTCAGTCCCTCTCTCTCTCAGTGAGATATCTGTACACTGACTGGTGTCTCTCAGTCCCCTTTCTCTCAGGGAGATATCTGTACACTGACTGGTGTCTCTCAGTCCCTCTCTCTCAGGGAGATATCTGTACACTGACTGGTGTCTCTCAGTCCCCTTTCTCTCAGGGAGATATCTGTACACTGACTGGTGTCTCTCAGTCCCCTCTCTCTCAGGAAGATATCTGTACACTGACTGGTGTCTCTCAGTCACTCTCTCTCAGGGAGATATCTGTACACTGACTGGTGTCTCTCAGTCCCCTCTCTCTCAGGGAGATATCTGTACACTGACTGGTGTCTCTCAGTCCCTCTCTCTCAGGGAGATATCTGTACACTGACTGGTGTCTCTCAGTCCCCTCTCTCTCAGTGAGATATCTGTACACTGACTGGTGTATCTCAGTCCCCTTTCTCTCAGGGAGATATCTGTACACTGACTGGTGTCTCTCAGTCCCTCTCTCTCAGGGAGATATCTGTACACTGACTGGTGTCTCTCAGTCCCCTTTCTCTCAGGGAGATATCTGTACACTGACTGGTGTCTCTCAGTCCCCTCTCTCTCAGGAAGATATCTGTACACTGACTGGTGTCTCTCAGTCCCCTCTCTCTCAGGGAGATATCTGTACACTGACTGGGGTCTCTCAGTCCCCTCTCTCAGGAAGATATCTGTACACTGACTGGTGTCTCTCAGTCACTCTCTCTCAGGGAGATATC
This sequence comes from Heptranchias perlo, assembly GCF_035084215.1. Classification (NCBI taxonomy): domain Eukaryota; kingdom Metazoa; phylum Chordata; class Chondrichthyes; order Hexanchiformes; family Hexanchidae; genus Heptranchias; species Heptranchias perlo. The sequence continues at coordinate 46,532 of NW_027139980.1, read as the reverse complement.
TGTACACTGACTGGTGTCTCTCAGTCCCCTCTCTCTCAGGGAGATATCTGTACACTGACTGGTGTCTCTCAGTCCCCTCTCTCTCAGGGAGATATCTGTACACTGACTGGTGTCTCTCAGTCCCCTCTCTCAGGGAGATATCTGTACACTGACTGGTGTCTCTCAGTCCCCTCTCTCAGGGAGATATCTGTACACTGACTGGTGTCTCTCAGTCCCCTCTCTCTCTCAGGGAGATATCTGTACACTGACTGGTGTCTCTCAGTCCCCTCTCTCTCAGGGAGATATCTGTACACTGACTGGTGTCTCTCAGTCCCCTCTCTCTCAGGGAGATATCTGTACACTGACTGGTGTCTCTCAGTCCTCTCTCTCTCAGGGAGATATCTGTACACTGACTGGTGTCTCTCAGTCCTCTCTCTCAGGGAGATATCTGTACACTGACTGGTGTCTCTCAGTCCTCTCTCTCTCAGGGAGATATCTGTACACTGACTGGTGTCTCTCAGTCCTCTCTCTCTCAGGGAGATATCTGTACACTGACTGGTGTCTCTCAGTCCCTCTCTCTCAGGGAGATATCTGTACACTGACTGGTGTCTCTCAGTCCTCTCTCTCTCAGGGAGATATCTGTACACTGACTGGTGTCTCTCAGTCCTCTCTCTCAGGGAGATATCTGTACACTGACTGGTGTCTCTCAGTCCTCTCTCTCTCAGGGAGATATCTGTACACTGACTGGTGTCTCTCAGTCCCCTCTCTCTCAGGGAGATATCTGTACACTGACTGGTGTCTCTCAGTCCTCTCTCTCTCAGGGAGATATCTGTACACTGACTGGTGTCTCTCAGTCCTCTCTCTCAGGGAGATATCTGTACACTGACTGGTGTCTCTCAGTCCCCTCTCTCAGGGAGATATCTGTACACTGACTGGTGTCTCTCAGTCCCCTCTCTCTCAGGGAGATATCTGTACACTGACTGGTGACTCTCAGTCCCTCTCCCTCAGGGAGATATCTGTACACTGACTGGTGTCTCTCAGTCCCCTCTCTCTCAGGGAGATATCTGTACACTGACTGGTGTCTCTCAGTCCCCTCTCTCAGGGAGATATCTGTACACTGACTGGTGTCTCTCAGTCCCCTCTCTCTCATGTAGATATCTGTACACTGACTGGTGACTCTCAGTCCCGCTCTCTCTCAGGGAGATATCTGTACACTGACTGGTGTCTCTCAGTCCCTCTCTCTCAGGGAGATATCTGTACACTGACTGGTGTCTCTCAGTCCCTCTCTCTCTCAGGGAGATATCTGTACACTGACTGGTGTCTCTCAGTCCCTCTCTCTCTCAGGGAGATATCTGTACACTGACTGGTGTCTCTCAGTCCCTCTCTCTCAGGGAGATATCTGTACACTGACTGGTGACTCTCAGTCCCGCTCTCTCTCAGGGAGATATCTGTACACTGACTGGTGTCTCTCAGTCCCCTCTCTCAGGGAGATATCAGTACACTGACTGGTGACTCTCAGTCCCTCTCCCTCAGGGAGATATCTGTACACTGACTGGTGTCTCTCAGTCCCTCTCTCTCAGGGAGATATCTGTACACAGACTGGTGTCTCTCAGTCCCTCTCTCTCAGGGAGATATCTGTACACTGACTGGTGTCTCTCAGTCCCCTCTCTCTCAGGGTGATATCTGTACACTGACTGGTGTCTCTCAGTCCCCTCTCTCTCCGGGAGATATCTGTACACTGACTGGTGTCTCTCAGTCCCCTCTCTCTCAGGGAGATATCTGTACACTGACTGGTGTCTCTCAGTCCCCTCTCTCTCAGGGTGATATCTGTACACTGACTGGTGTCTCTCAGTCCCCTCTCTCTCAGGGAGATATCTGTGCACTGACTGGTGTCTCTCAGTCCCCTCTCTCTCAGGGAGATATCTGTACACTGACTGGTGTCTCTCAGTCCCCTCTCTCTCAGGGAGATATCTGTACACTGACTGGTGTCTCTCAGTCCCCTCTCTCTCAGGGAGATATCTGTACACTGACTGGTGTCTCTCAGTCTCTCTCTCAGGGAGATATCTGTACACTGACTGGTGTCTCTCAGTCTCTCTCTCAGGGAGATATCTGTACACTGACTGGTGTCTCTCAGTCCCCTCTCTCTCTCAGGGAGATATCTGTGCACTGACTGGTGTCTCTCAGTCCCCTCTCTCTCAGGGAGATATCTGTACACTGACTGGTGTCTCTCAGTCCCCCTCTCTCTCAGGGAGATATCTGTACACTGATTGGTGTCTCTCAGTCTCTCTCTCAGGGAGATATCTGTACACTGACTGGTGTCTCTCAGTCTCTCTCTCAGGGAGATATCTGTACACTGACTGGTGTCTCTCAGTCCCCTCTCTCTCAGGGAGATATCTGTACACTGACTGGTGTCTCTCAGTCCCCTCTCTCTCAGGGAGATATCTGTACACTGACTGGTGTCTCTCAGTCCCTCTCTCTCAGGGAGATATCTGTACACTGACTGGTGTCTCTCAGTCCCTCTCCCTCAGGCCCTGGTGGCTCCTTCCATGCTCCCTCAAGCCGCTACTTGACGTTGTTCCCTTTTCTTCCCCAGCCACAGTCGCGAGAGGAGACACGGGAACGACCGTCACCGTCACCGAAGGAGGAGCCGCGTCCGAAGACGGCGACGTCCCAGGGGGAAGCCGAGGCACGGCCGGAGAGGGCACTGCAGCCACAGTAGGGGGCATCGGCACTCCCACAGGGGGTGCCACAGGTACTAGCGGGCGAGTGAGGCACTGGAATTGCCGCCTTACTGAGGGGCTACGAGGAGCAGTCGCCTTTGTGGAACCTGGCACCAAACAATTAAACTCTTACTGACCTCGCTCCACACAGTGTTCACACCAAGCAATTAAACTCTTACTGACCTCGCTCCACAGAGTGTTCACACCAAGCAATTAAACTCTTACTGACCTCACCCCGCAGAGTGTTCACATCAAGCAATTAATCTCTTACTGACCTCGCCCCTCAGAGTGTTCACATCAAGCAATTAATCTCTTACTGACCTCGCCCCTCAGAGTGTTCACATCAAGCAATTAAACTCTTACTGACCTCGCCCCTCAGAGTGTTCACATCAAGCAATTAAACTCTTACTGACCTCGCCCCGCAGAGTGTTCACATCAAGCAATTAATCTCTTACTGACCTCACCCTGCAGAGTGTTCACATCAAACAATTAAACTCTTACTGACCTCGCTCCACAGAGTGTTCACACCAAACAATTAAACTCTTACTGACCTCGCCCCACAGAGTGTTCACACCAAACAATTAAACTCTTACTGACCTCACCCTGCAGAGTGTTCACACCAAGCAATTAAACTCTTACTGACCTCACCCTGCAGAGTACAGAATTTAGAAGATTAAGGGGTGATTTGATCGAAGTTTTCAAGATATTAAGGGGAACTGATAGGGTGGATGGAGAGAAACTATTTCCGCTGGTTGGGGATTCTAGGACTCGGGGACATAGTCTAAAAATTAGAGCCAGACCTTTCAGGAGCGAGATTAGAAAACATTTCTACACACAAACGGCGGTAGAAGTTTGGAACTCTCTTCCGCAAACGGCAATTGATACTAGCTCAATCATTAATTTTAAATCTGAGATAGATAGATTTTTGTTAACCGAAGGGTATTAAGAGATTTGGGGCTGAGGCGGGAAGATGGAGTCAGGTCGCAGATCAGCCATGATCTCATTGAATGGCGGGACAGGCTCGAGGGGCTGAATGGCCTCCACCTGTCTCTATGTACCTGATAGAGGCACAGAGTACAAAAGCAAGGAAGTGATGCTAAACCCTTTATAAAACACTGGTTAGGCCTCAGCTGGAGTATTGTGTCCAGTCCTGGGCACCGCACTTTAGGAAGGATGTGACGGCCTTGGAGAGGGTGCGGAGGAGATTTACTAGAATGGTCCCAGGGATGAGGGACCTCAGTGATGCGGAGAGACTGGAGAAGCTGGGATTGTTCTCCTCAGAGCAGAGAAGGTTAAGGGGAGATTTGATCGAGGGGTTCAAAATCAGGAAGGGGTTTTGAGAGAGTAAATAAGGAGAGACTGTTTCCAGGGGGGCAGGAGGGTCGGGAACCAGAGGACACGGATTTAAGGCGATCGGGGAAAGAGCCAGAGGGGGAGATGAGGAGAAATGTTTTTTTACGCAGCGAGTTGTGATGATCTGGAATTCGCTGCCTGAAAGGGCGGTGGGAGCAGATTCAATAATAACTTTCAAAAGGGGGAATCGGAGAAATACCGGAAGGGAAAAATTTACAGGGATACGGGGAAAGAGCAGGGGGGGGGGGAGTGGGACTGATTGGATAGATCTTTCAAAGAGCCAGCACAGGCAGGATGGGCCGAATGGCCTGCTCCTGTGCTGTATCTACTATGATACCATGATAACCTGCAGAAATTTCTCACCAAATAATTACACTCTGACTGACCTTGCCCGAGACAGGGTTGGGATCTTGCCAGAAAGCCATGAAGGTTGGGGGTGTTGTCATGGGACGCCCGGTCTATCTCAGGCGCGTAACCCGACTCCGATTGTGTTGCAGGCACCACCATACTCGCAGCAGGAGCCGGAGCCCGTTCTTCCGAGAAAGGAGTCACGTCAGGTGAGTCTGGGATTACGGGAGCCCCCACCCAGACCCCTTATCAATGGAGGGCTCACCGCTGGCCGACAGGATCAGTGCGAGTACTCACCACCAAACACAGCCTGAGAGTCACACTGCCCGAGTGTCACACGCAGGCGTCACACTTCTGCTAGAGGCGACGGTAATCTTTCCCTTCAAGACAATCAATCGCATACTGCCAGGTCTTGCCAGCAATGCCCACATCCTGAGATTGAAAAAGGCTTCCCGTACATTAGCACTGTCAGAGGGTCAGCACCGTGGGAGCGCTGCACTGTCGGAGGGTCAGTACTGAGGGAGCGCCGCACTGTCGGAGGGTCGGTACTGAGGGAGCGCCGCATTGTCGGAGGGTCAGTACTGAGGGAGCGCCGCACTGTCGGAGGGTCAGTACTGAGGGAGTGCCGCACTGTCGGAGGGTCGGTACTGAGGGAGGGCCGCACTGTCGGAGGGTCAGTACTGAGGGAGCGTCGCACTGTCGGAGGGTCAGTACTGAGGGAGCGCCGCACTGTCGGAGGGTCGGTACTGAGGGAGCGCCGCACTGTCGGAGGGTCAGTACTGAGGGAGCGCCGCACTGTCGGAGGGTCAGTACTGAGGGAGCGCCGCACTGTCGGAGGGTCGGTACTGAGGGAGCGCCGCACTGTCGGAGGGTCGGTACTGAATTTCCAATTTCATTCACCCCTCCCTTCCCCTCTCCCCCATCTCGTCTCCCCTCGCCTGACCCCCAGCCCAGTGTCCCCAGACATCCATCACCTCTGTTTCTCTTTCTTGTGAAGGGACCACTCTCGTAACCGTAGTCCGGAGGAGCGAGATTCCTGCACTGTGCTGTGTCTCCAGTTCTCGGCTCACATCAGGTCCAGCGATCTCGAGGGTTTCTTCTCCACTGTGGGAAAGGTAAGAGAGCCTTGTTCTCCGAGTGTGTACATCAATCGCTGTACCTGCCCTGGGAGTGTTTGATGGGACAGTGTAGAGGGAGCTTTACTCTGTATCTAACCCTGTACCTGACCCTGGGAGTGTTTGATGGGACAGTGTAGAGGGAGCTTTACTCTGTATCTAACCCTGTACCTGCCCTGGGAGTGTTTGATGGGACAGTGTAGAGGGAGCTTTACTCTGTATCTAACCCTATATCTGCCCTGGGAGTGTTTGACGGGACAGTGTAGAGGGAGCTTTACTCTGTATCTAACCCTGTACCTGCCCCTGGGAGTGTTTGATGGGACAGTGTAGAGGGAGCTTTACTCTGTATCTAACCCTGTACCTGCCCCTGGGAGTGTTTGATGGGACAGTGTAGAGGGAGCTTTACTCTGTATCTAACCCTGTACCTGACCCTGGGAGTGTTTGACGGGACAGTGTAGAGGGAGCTTTACTCTGTATCTAACCCTGTACCTGCCCTGGGAGTGTTTGACGGGACAGTGTAGAGGGAGCTTTACTCTGTATCTAACCCTGTACCTGACCCTGGGAGTGTTTGATGGGACAGTGTAGAGGGAGCTTTACTCTGTATCTAACCATGTACCTGCCCTGGGAGTGTTTGATGGGACAGTGTAGAGGGAGCTTTACTCTGTATCTAACCCTGTACCTGCCCTGGGAGTGTTTGATGGGACAGTGTAGAGGGAGCTTTACTCTGTATCTTACCCTGTACCTGACCCTGGGAGTGTTTGATGGGACAGTGTAGAGGGAGCTTTACTCTGTATCTAACCCTGTACCTGCCCTGGGAGTGATTGATGGGACAGTGTAGAGGGAGCTTTACTCTGTATCTGACCCTGTACCTGCCCTGGGAGTGTTTGATGGGACAGTGTAGAGGGAGCTTTACTCTGTATCTAACCCTGTACCTGACCCTGGGAGTGATTGATGGGACAGTGTAGAGGGAGCTTTACTCTGTATCTGACCCTGTACCTGCCCTGGGAGTGTTTGATGGGACAGTGTAGAGGGAGCTTTACTCTGTATCTCACCCTGTACCTGCCCTGGGAGTGTTTGATGGGACAGTGTAGAGGGAGCTTTACTCTGTATCTAACCCTGTACCTGCCCTGGGAGTGTTTGATGGGACAGTGTTGAGGGAGCTTTACTCTGTATCTTACCCTGTACCTGACCCTGGGAGTGTTTGATGGGACAGTGTAGAGGGAGCTTCACTCTGTATCTGTCGAGCGTCAGTTTGTGGGCTCGGTCTGGGATTCTGGACACTCTGTAATCTTCACCCTCTCTCAATCCCTTGGCAGGTTCGTGATGTGAAGATTATTTCAGATCGCAGCTCCCGCAGGTCAAAGGGCATCGCGTACGTGGAGTTCTACGAGATTGAGTCCGTTGCCTTGGCCATTGGTCTCTCGGGCCAGAAGCTGCTGGGAGTCCCCATCATCGTCCAGGCCTCTCAGGTGGGTCTGTTCACTGTCTGCCCAATATCCTGCCCGCCACATCTCCCCACCGCTCAGTGCTGAGGGAGAGCTGCACTGTCGGAGGGTCGGTACTGAGGGAGCGCCGCACTGTCGGAGGGTCAGTATTGAGGGAGAGCCGCACTGTCGGAGGGTCGGTACTGAGGGAGCGCCGCACTGTCGGAGGGTCAGTACTGAGGGAGCGCCGCACTGTCAGAGGGTCAGTATTGAGGGAGAGCCGCACTGTCGGAGGGTCGGTACTGAGGGAGCGCCGCACTGTCGGAGGGTCGGTACTGAGGGAGCGCCGCACTGTCGGAGGGTCAGTACTGAGGGAGCGCCGCACTGTCGGAGGGTCAGTACTGAGGGAGCGCCGCACTGTCGGAGGGTCAGTACTGAGGGAGCGCCGCACTGTCGGAGGGTCGGTACTGAGGGAGCGCCGCACTGTCGGAGGGTCGGTACTGAGGGAGCGCCGCACTGTCGGAGGGTCGGTACTGAGGGAGCGCCGCACTGTCAGAGGGTCAGTACTGAGGGAGCGCCGCACTGTCGGAGGGTCGGTACTGAGGGAGCGCCGCACTGTCGGAGGGTCAGTACCGAGGGAGCGCCGCATTGTCGGAGGGTCGGTACTGAGGGAGCGCCGCACTGTCGGAGGGTCAGTACTGAGGGAGCGCCGCGCTGTCGGAGGGTCGGTACTGAGGGAGCCCCGCACTGTCGGAGGTACCGTATTTCTGGATGAGTCGCTAAACCGAGGGCCCCGTCTGCCCCTCTCGGGTGGGTGTAAAGGATCCCACGGCCACTGTTGGATGAAGAGAAGTGGGGAGTTCTCCCCGTGTGCTGGCACCGAGGTTCAGCTCTCACCCAACATCACTTAAGAAAAAACAGACGATGTGGATCATTTCTCACATCGCTGTTTGTGGGATCTTGCTGTGCACTAATTGGCCGCTGCGTTTCCCACAATACAACAGTGACTGCACTTCTGAGAAAGTGTTTCATTGGCTGGGGAGCGTTTTGACACTTGCTGAGGTTTTTTTACGGGCGCACTCGAAATGTAACCGTTCCCTTTCCATTCTTGTTTATTATTTTTCCTGTTTCAGGGAATGTCTTGTACTCTTGGTCTGGTGTTCTGGTCCAGCTGTCTGGCTTAAAAAGATCTGAGTATCAGGAAGACCAGCCTGTTGGGGAACTGAGAGGCCCCAAGGTGCAGGCCCGAGGTGGGCGGTGGAAGTTTGGAAAGTTTAGGTGAGGGGGCCGCAAACCACCCATTCTCTCCACCCCCCACCCTAATATCCCCGGGGTTCAGTCTTGCCCTCTATATCTCTAATCCTCTTCCTCTGTCCTTACTTCCTCTCCCTACCCCTTCCCATCCGTCCCCAACACCAAACACCAAACCCCAACCCATCCCATCACATCCCATCCCATCCCAACCCATCCCATCACATCCCATCCCATCACATCCCATCACATCACATCCCATCACATCCCATCACATCCCATCCCATCACATCCCATCCCATCACATCCCATCCCATCACATCCCATCACATCCCATCACATCCCATCACATCACATTCCATCACATCCCATCCCATCACATCCCATCCCATCACATCCCATCCCATCACATCCCATCACATCCCATCCCATCACATCACATCACAATCCATCCCATCACATCACATCCCATCACATCACATCCCATCACAATCCATCCCATCACATCACATCCCATCACATCCCATCACATCCCATCCCATCACAATCCATCACATCACATCCCATCACAATCCATCCCATCACATCCCATCCCATCCCATCCCATCACATACCATCCCATCCCATCACATCCCATCCCATCACATCACATCCCATCCCATCACAATCCATCACATCACATCCCATCCCATCCCATCCCATCACATACCATCACATCCCATCACATCCCATCACATCCCATCCCATCACAATCCATCCCATCCCATCCCATCACATCCCATCACAATCCATCCCATCACAATCCATCCCATCCCATCCCATCACATCCCATCACAATCCATCCCATCACATCCTATCCCATCACTATCCATCCCATCACATCACATCCCATCACAATCCATCCCATCACATCACATCCCATCACAATCCATCCCATCCCATCACATCCCATCACAATCCATCCCATCACATCCCATCCCATCACATCCCATCACAATCCATCCCATCACATCCTATCCCATCACAATCCATCCCATCACATCACATCCCATCACAATCCATCCCATCACATCACATCCCATCACATCCCATCCCATCACATCCCATCACATCCCATCACATCCCATCACATCCCATCACATCCCATCACAATCCATCCCATCACATCCCATCACAATCCATCCCATCACAATCCATCCCATCACATCCCATCACAATCCATCCCATCACATCACATCCCATCACAATCCATCCCATCACATCACATCCCATCACATCACATCCCATCACAATCCATCCCATCACATCACATCCCATCACATCACATCCCATCACATCACATCCCATCACAATCCATCCCATCCCATCACATCCCATCACATCCCATCCCATCACATCCCATCACATCCCATCACATCCCATCACTATCCATCCCATCACATCACATCCCATCACAATCCATCCCATCCCATCACATCCCATCACAATCCATCCCATCACATCCCATCACAATCCATCCCATCACATCACATCCCATCACAATCCATCCCATCACATCACATCCCATCACAATCCATCCCATCACATCACATCCCATCCCATCACATCCCATCACATCCCATCACAATCCATCCCATCCCATCACATCCCATCACATCCCATCACAATCCATCCCATCACATCACATCCCATCACATCCTATCACAATCCATCCCATCCCATCCCATCACATCCCATCACAATCCCATCCCATCCCATCCCATCACATCACATCCCATCACATCCCATCACAATCCCATCCCATCCCATCCCATCACATCACATCCCATCACATCCCATCACAATCCATCCCATCACATCACATCCCATCACAATCCATCCCATCCCATCCCATCCCATCCCATCACATCACATCCCATCACATCCCATCACAATCCCATCCCATCCCATCCCATCACATCACATCCCATCACATCCCATCACAATCCATCCCATCACATCACATCCCATCACATCCCATCACAATCCCATCCCATCCCATCCCATCACATCACATCCCATCACATCCCATCACAATCCCATCCCATCCCATCCCATCACATCACATCCCATCACATCCCATCACAATCCATCCCATCACATCACATCCCATCACAATCCATCCCATCCCATCCCATCCCATCCCATCCCATCACATCACATCCCATCACATCCCATCACAATCCCATCCCATCCCATCCCATCACATCACATCCCATCACATCCCATCACAATCCATCCCATCACATCACATCCCATCACATCACATCCCATCACAATCCATCCCATCACATCCCATCCCATCCCATCACATCACATCCCATCACATCCCATCCCATCACAATCCATCCCATCACATCCCATCCCATCACAATCCATCCCATCACATCCCATCCCATCACATCACATCCCATCACATCCCATCCCATCACATCCCATCCCATCACATCCCATCCCATCACATCACATCCCATCACAATCCATCCCATCACATCCATCCCATCACATCCCATCCCATCACATCCCATCACATCCCATCCCATCACATCCCATCCCATCACATCCCATCACATCCCATCACATCCCATCACATCACATCCCATCCCATCACATCCCATCCCATCCCATCACATCACATCCCATCCCATCACATCCCATCCCATCACATCCCATCACATCACATCACATCACATCACATCCCATCACATCCCATCACATCCCATCACATCCCATCCCATCCCATCACATCCCATCACATCCCATCACATCCCATCACATCCCATCACAATCCATCCCATCACATCACATCCCATCACAATCCATCCCATCCCATCACATCCCATCCCATCACATCCCATCACATCCCATCCCATCACATCCCATCCCATCACATCCCATCACATCCCATCACATCCCATCACATCCCATCCCATCACATCACATCACATCACATCCCATCACATCCCATCACATCCCATCACATCCCATCCCATCCCATCACATCCCATCACATCCCATCACATCCCATCACATCCCATCACAATCCATCCCATCCCATCCCATCCCATCACATCCCATCACATCACATCCCATCACAATCCATCCCATCACATCACATCCCATCACATCACATCCCATCACATCACATCACATCCCATCACATCACATCCCATCACATCCCATCACATCACATCCCATCACATCACATCCCATCACATCACATCCCATCACATCACATCCCATCACATCACATCACATCCCATCACATCACATCCCATCACATCCCATCACATCACATCCCATCACATCACATCACATCCCATCACATCACATCCCATCACATCCCATCACATCCCATCCCATCACATCACATCACATCCCATCACATCACATCCCATCACATCCCATCACATCACATCCCATCACATCACATCACATCCCATCACATCACATCCCATCACATCCCATCACATCACATCCCATCACATCACATCCCATCACATCACATCCCATCACATCACATCACATCCCATCACATCACATCCCATCACATCCCATCACATCACATCCCATCACATCACATCACATCCCATCACATCACATCCCATCACATCCCATCACATCCCATCCCATCACATCACATCACATCCCATCACATCACATCCCATCACATCCCATCACATCACATCCCATCACATCACATCACATCCCATCACATCCCATCCCATCACATCCCATCACATCACATCCCATCCCATCCCATCACATCACATCACATCCCATCACAATCCATCCCATCACAATCCATCCCATCACAATCCATCCCATCACATCCCATCCCATCACATCCCATCCCATCACATCCCATCACATCCCATCCCATCACATCCCATCCCATCACATCCCATCACATCCCATCACATCCCATCACATCACATCCCATCCCATCACATCCCATCACATCACATCCCATCACAATCCATCCCATCACATCACATCACATCACATCACATCCCATCACATCCCATCACATCCCATCACATCCCATCCATCCCATCACATCCCATCACATCCCATCACATCCCATCACAATCCATCCCATCACATCACATCCCATCACAATCCATCCCATCACATCCCATCCCATCACATCCCATCCCATCACATCACATCCCATCCCATCACATCCCATCACATCCCATCACATCCCATCACAATCCATCCCATCACATCACATCCCATCACAATCCATCCCATCACATCCCATCCCATCACATCCCATCCCATCACATCACATCCCATCACATCCCATCCCATCACATCACATCCCATCACAATCCATCCCATCACAATCCATCCCATCACATCACATCCCATCACAATCCATCCCATCACATCCCATCCCATCACATCCCATCCCATCACATCCCATCACATCACATCCCATCACATCCCATCCCATCACATCACATCCCATCCCATCCCATCACATCCCATCACATCCCATCCCATCACATCACATCCCATCACAATCCATCCCATCACAATCCATCCATCACATCACATCCCATCACAATCCATCCCATCACATCCCATCCCATCACATCCATCCCATCACATCCCATCACATCCCATCCCATCACATCCCATCACATCCATCCCATCACATCCCATCCCATCACAATCCATCCCATCACATCACATCCCATCACATCCCATCCATCACATCCCATCCCATCACATCACATCCCATCACATCCCATCCCATCACATCACATCACATCCCATCACATCACATCCCATCCCATCACATCACATCCCATCACATCCCATCACATCCCATCACATCACATCCCATCCCATCACATCCCATCACATCCCATCCCATCACATCACATCACATCCCATCACATCCCATCCCATCACATCACATCCCATCACATCACATCCATCACATCCCATCACATCCCATCACATCCCATCCCATCACATCACATCCCATCACATCCATCCCATCACATCCCATCACATCACATCACATCCCATCACATCCCATCACATCACATCCCATCCCATCACATCCCATCCCATCACATCCCATCACATCCCATCACATCCCATTCCATCCCATCACATCACATCCCATCCCATCACATCCCATCCCATCACATCCCATCACATCCCATCACATCCCATCACATCACATCCCAATCCATCCCATCACATCACATCACATCCCATCACATCCCAATCCATCCCATCACATCCCATCACATCCCATCCCATCCCATCACATCCCATCACATCCCAATCCATCCCATCACATCCCATCACATCCCATCCCATCCCATCCCATCCCATCACATCACATCACATCCCATCCCATCACAATCCATCACATCCCATCCCATCCCATCACATCACATCACATCCCATCACATCCCATCCCATCCCATCACATCACATCCCATCCATCCCATCACATCCCATCACATCACATCCCATCACATCCCATCCCATCACATCCCATCACATCCCATCCCATCACATCACATCCCATCACATCACATCCCATCACATCCCATCCCATCCCATCACATCACATCCCATCCCATCCCATCACATCCCATCACATCACATCCCATCACATCCCATCCCATCACATCCCATCACATCCCATCCCATCACATCACATCCCATCACATCACATCCCATCACATCCCATCCCATCACATCCCATCCCATCCCATCCCATCACATCACATCACATCCCATCACATCCCATCACATCCCATCACATCCCATCACATCCCATCCCATCACATCCCATCCCATCACATCACATCCCATCCCATCCCATCACATCACATCCCATCACATCCCATCCATCACATCCCATCACAATCCATCCCATCACATCCCATCCCATCACAATCCATCCCATCACATCACATCCCATCCCATCACATCCCATCACATCCCATCACATCCCATCACATCACATCCCAATCCATCCCATCACATCACATCCCATCACATCCCATCACAATCCATCCCATCACATCCCATCCCATCACATCACATCCCATCCCATCACATCCCATCACATCCCATCACATCCCATCACATCACATCCCAATCCATCCCATCACATCACATCCCATCCCATCACATCCCATCACAATCCATCCCATCACATCCCATCCCATCACAATCCATCCCATCACATCACATCCCATCCCATCCCATCCCATCACATCCCATCCCATCACAATCCATCACATCACAATCCATCCCATCCCATCACAATCCATCCCATCACATCCCATCACATCCCATCACATCCCATCCCATCCCATCACAATCACATCCCAACACATCACATCCATCCCATCCCCATCACATCCCATCCCATCACATCCCATCACATCCCATCACATCACATCCCAACACATCACATCCCATCCCATCCCATCACATCACATCCCAACACATCACATCCCATCACATCACATCCCATCACAATCCATCCCATCACATCCCATCACATCCCATCACATCCCATCCCATCCCATCACATCACATCCCAACACATCACATCCCATCCCATCCCATCACATCACATCCCATCCCATCCCATCACATCCCATCACATCCCATCACATCCCATCACATCCCATCCCATCCCATCACATCACATCCCAACACATCACATCCCATCCCATCACATCACATCCCATCCCATCCCATCACAATCCATCCCATCACATCCCATCACATCACAATCCATCCCATCACATCACATCCATCACATCCCAACACATCCCATCCCATCACATCACATCCCATCCCATCCCATCCCATCACAATCCATCCCATCACATCCCATCCCATCACATCACAATCCATCCCATCACATCACATCCCAACACATCCCATCCCATCCCATCCCATCACAATCCATCCCATCACATCCATCACATCACAATCCATCCCATCACATCACATCCCATCACATCCCATCCCATCACATCCCATCCCATCACATCCCATCCCATCCCATCACATCCCATCACATCCCATCACATCCCAACACATCACATCCCATCCCATCACATCCCATCCCATCCCATCACATCACATCCCATCACATCACATCACATCCCAACACATCCCATCCCAACACATCCCATCCCATCACATCCCATCACATCACATCACATCCCATCACATCACATCCCATCACATCCCATCCCAACACATCCCATCCCAACACATCCCATCCCATCACATCACATCCCATCCCATCACATCCCATCCCATCACATCACATCACATCACATCCCATCACATCCCATCACATCACATCCCAACACATCCCATCCCATCACATCACATCCCATCCCATCACATCCCATCCCATCACATCACATCACATCACATCCCATCACATCCCATCCCATCACATCACATCCCATCACATCACATCCCATCCCATCCCATCCCATCACATCACATCCCATCCCATCACATCCCATCACATCCCATCCCATCACATCCCATCCCATCACATCCCATCCCATCACATCACATCCCATCCCATCACATCCCATCCCATCCCATCACATCCCATCCCATCCCATCACATCCCATCCCATCACATCCCATCACATCCCATCCCATCACATCACATCCCATCACATCACATCCCATCACATCACATCCCATCCCATCCCATCACATCCCATCCCATCACATCCCATCACATCACATCCCATCACATCACATCCCATCCCATCACATCCCATCACATCCCATCCCATCACATCACATCCCATCACATCACATCCCATCACATCACATCCCATCCCATCCCATCACATCCCATCCCATCACATCCCATCACATCCCATCCCATCACATCACATCCCATCACATCACATCCCATCACATCCCATCCCATCCCATCACAATCCATCACATCCCATCACATCCCATCACATCCCATCCCATCCCATCACATCCCATCCCATCACATCCCATCACATCCCATCCCATCCCATCACAATCCATCACATCCCATCACATCCCATCACATCCCATCCCATCCCATCACATCACATCCCATCACATCCCATCACATCCCATCCCATCCCATCACACAATCCATCCCATCACATCACATCCCATCCCATCACATCACATCCCATCCCATCACATCACATCCCATCACATCCCATCACATCACATCCCATCACATCACATCCCATCCCATCACATCCCAACCCATCACAATCCATCCCATCACATCACATCCCATCCCATCACATCACATCCCATCCCATCACATCACATCCCATCACATCCCATCACATCACATCCCATCACATCACATCCCATCCCATCACATCCCAACCCATCACAATCCATCCCATCACATCACATCCCATCACATCCCATCACATCCCATCCCATCCCATCACATCACATCCCATCACATCCCATCACATCCCATCCCATCCCATCACAATCCATCCCATCACATCACATCCCATCCCATCACATCACATCCCATCCCATCACATCACATCCCATCACATCCATCACATCACATCCCATCACATCACATCCCATCCCATCACATCCCAACCCATCACAATCCATCCCATCACATCACATCCCATCCCATCACATCCCATCCCATCCCATCACAATCCATCCCATCACATCACATCCCATCCCATCACATCACATCCCATCCCATCACATCACATCCCATCACATCCCATCACATCACATCCCATCACATCACATCCCATCCCATCACATCCCAACCCATCACAATCCATCCCATCACATCACATCACATCCCATCACATCACATCCCATCCCAATCCATCCCATCACATCCCAACCCAACTCCAACCCTATCCCACAGGCCGAGAAGAACAGGCCATCGACTGTGGCCAGTACCCAGCAAAAGGGCCAGTCCGGGCCCATGAGACTCTACGTGGGATCGTTACATTCCAACATCACCGACGAGATGCTCAGGGAATCTTCCAACCATTCGGAAAGGTCAGTGTCTCACTGCGTTAGTCAGCACTCACCCTCTCTCCGTCTCTCACTCTCACTCTCTCCGTCTCTCACTCTCACTCTCTCCGTCTCTCTCTCACTCTCTCCGTCTCTCACTCTCACTCTCTCCGTCTCTCTCTCACTCTCTCTCCATCTCTCCCTCACCCTCTCTCCATCTCTCCCTCACCCTCTCTCCGTCTCTCCCTCACCCTCTCTCCGTCTCTCCCTCACCCTCTCTCCGTCTCTCACTCTCACTCTCTCCGTCTCTCTCTCACTCTCTCTCCATCTCTCCCTCACCCTCTCTCCATCTCTCCCTCATCTTCTCTCCGTCTCTCACTCTCACTCTCTCCGTCTCTCACTCTCACTCTCTCCGTCTCTCACTCTCACTCTCTCCGTCTCTCTCTCACTCTCTCTCCATCTCTCCCTCACCCTCTCTCCATCTCTCCCTCACCGTCTCTCCATCTCTCCCTCACCGTCTCTCCATCTCTCACTCTCACTCTCTCCGTCTCTCTCTCACTCTCTCCGTCTCTCTCTCACTCTATCTCCATCTCTCCCTTACCCTCTCTCCATCTCTCCCTCATCCTCTCTCCGTCTCTCACTCAACCTCTATCTGTCTCTCACTCATCCTCTCTCCGTCTCTCACTCTCACTCTCTCCGTCTCTCCCTCACCCTCTCTCCGTCTCTCACTCTCACTCCATCCATCTCTCACTCACCCTCTCTCCGTCTCTCACTCTCACTCCATCCATCTCTCACTCATCCTCTCTCCGTCTCTCACTCTCACTCCATCCATCTCTCACTCACCCTCTCTCCGTCTCTCACTCTCACTCCATCCATCTCTCACTCATCCTCTCTCTGTCTCTCACTCTCACTCCATCCGTCTCTCCCTCATCCTCTCTCCGTCTCACTCTCACTCTATTCGTCTCTTCCTCATCCTCACTCCATCTCTCCCTCATCCTCTCTCGGTCTCTCACTCTCACTCAATCGGTCTCTCCCTCATCCTCTCTCCGACTCTCCCTCATCCTCTCTCCGACTCTCCCTCATCCTCTCTCCGACTCTCCCTCACCCTCTCTCCGACTCTCCCTCACCCTCTCTACGTCTCAGGCTCACCCTCTCTCCGTCTCTCACTCTCACTCCATCCGTCTCTCCCTCACCCTCCCTCCGTCTCTCCCTCGCCCTCTCACCCTCTCACCGTCTCTCCCTCTCACTCTATCTGTCTCTCCCTCTCACTCTATCCGTCTATCCCTCATCCTCTCTCTGACTCTCCCTCACCCTCTCTCCGTCTCTCCCTCACCCTCCCTCCGTCTCTCCCTCACCCTCTCTCCGTCTCTCACTCTCACTCCATCCGTCTCTCCCTCACCCTCTCTCCGTCTCTCCCTCACCCTCCCTCCCGTCTCCCTCACCCTCTCTCCGTCTCTCACTCTCACTCCATCCGTCTCTCCCTCACCCTCTCTCCGTCTCTCACTCACCCTCTCTCCATCTCTCCCTCACCCTCTCTCCGTCTCTCACTCTCACTCCATCCGTCTCTCCCTCACCCTCTCTCCGTCTCTCCCTCACCCTCCCTCCGTCTCTCCCTCACCCTCTCTCCGTCTCTCACTCTCACTCCATCCGTCTCTCCCTCACCCTCTCTCCGTCTCTCCCTCTCACTCCATCTGTCTCTCCCTCACCCTCTCTCCGTCTCTCCCTCACCCTCTCTCCGTCTCTCCCTCACCCTCTCTCCGTCTCTCACTCTCACTCCATCCGTCTCTCCCTCACCCTCTCTCCGTCTCTCACTCTCACTCCATCTGTCTCTCCCTCACCCTCTCTCCGTCTCTCCCTCACCCTCTCTCCGTCTCTCCCTCACCCTCTCTCCGTCTCTCCCTCACCCTCTCTCCGTCTCTCCCTCACCCTCTCTCCGTCTCTCCCTCACCCTCTCTCCGTCTCTCCCTCTCACTCTATCTGTCTCTCCCTCTCACTCTATCCGTCTATCCCTCATCCTCTCTCCGTCTCTCCCTCACCCTCTCACCGTCTCTCCCTCACCCTCTCTCCGTCTCTCCCTCACCCTCTCTCCGTCTCTCCCTCACCCTCTCTCCATCTGTCTCTCCCTCACCCTCTCTCCATCTCTCATTCACCCTCTCTCCATCTCACACTCACCCTCTCTCCGTCTCACACTCACCCTCTCTCAAGTCTCACACTCACCCTCTCTCCGTCTCACACTCACCCTCTCTCCGTCTCACACTCACCCTCTCTCCGTCTCACACTCACCCTCTTTCTGTCTCTCACTCATGCTCTCTCCGTCTCTCCCTTATCCTCTCTCCATCTCTCACTCACCCTCTCTCCGTCTCTCATTCTCACTCTCTCCATTTCTCCCTCACCCTCTTTCTGTCTCTCACTCACCCCCTCTCCGTCTCTCCCTCATCCTCTCTCCGTTTCTCCCTCACCCTCCCTCCATTTGTCTCACTCACTCTCACCATCTGTCTCACTCTCTCTCTCTCTCTCTCAGTCTCTCAGTCTCTCTCATTCTGTCTCTCTCTCTCGAACTGTCTCTCTCCTTTGGTCTCTCTCGCTGTCTCTCAATCTCTCTTTCTCTGTCCCTCCCTGTCTCTTTCTCTCCATCTCACACTGACTCTCTTTGTCTCTCTCCGTTTCTCTCTCTGCCTCTCTCTCTCTCTGTCTCTGTCTCTGTCTCTGTCTCTGTCTCTGTCTCTGTCTCTGTCTCTGTCTCTGTCTCTGTCTCTGTCTCTCCCTTTCTCTCCATCTCGCACTGACTCTCTCTGTCTCTCTCTGTTTCTCTCTCTCTCTGTCTCTGTCTGTCTCCCTCCCTCTCTCCCTCCCTCTCTCTCTCTCTCTGTCTCTGCCTCTCTCGCTCTCTGTCCCTCCCTGTCCCTTTCTCTCCGTCTCGCACTGACTCTCTCTGACTCTCTCTCACTCTCCCTCTCCCTCTCCCTCTCCTCTCCCTCTCCCTCTCCCTCTCCCTCTCCCTCTCCCTCTCCCTCTCCCTCTCCCCCTCCCTCTCCCTCTCCCTCTCCCTCTCCCTCTCCCTCTCTCCCTCTCCCTCTCCCTCTCCCTCTCCCTCTCCCCCTCTCCCTCTCCCTCTCCCTCTCCCTCTCTCCCTCTCCCTCTCCCTCTCTCTCTCTCTCTCTCTCTCTCTGTCCACTCTAACTGTTTGTCCTCTCTCTCTCTCTCCCTCAGATCGACAGTTTGCACCTGATCAAGGATCCAGACACGGGGATTTCTAAAGGTTACGGGTTTGTCACGGTGAGTCTGACTGGCAATTCTGGGCTCCTCCTACTGGGAACTCTAGGCTCCTCCTACTGGGAACTCTGGGCTCCTCCAACTGGGAACTCTGGGCTCCTCCTACTGGGAACTCTGGGCTCCTCCTACTGGGAACTCTAGGCTCCTCCTACTGGGAGCTCTTGGCTCCTCCTACTGGGAACTCTGGGCTCCTCCTACTGGGAGCTCCGGGCTCCTCCTACTGGGAACTCTGGGCTCCTCCTACTGGGAGCTCCGGGCTCCTCCTACTGGGAGCTCCGGGCTCCTCCTACTGGGGGCTCTGGGCTTCTCCTACTGGGAGCTCCGGGCTTCTCCTACTGGGAGCTCCGGGCTCCTCCTACTGGGAACTCTGGGCACCTCCTACTGGGAGCTCCGGGCTCCTCCTACTGGGGGCTCTGGGCTTCTCCTACTGGGAACTCTGGGCTCCTCCTACTGGGAGCTCCGGGCTCCTCCTACTGGGGGCTCTGGGCTTCTCCTACTGGGAGCTCTTGGCTCCTCCTACTGGGAACTCTGGGCTCCTCCTACTGGGAGCTCCGGGCTCCTCCTACTGGGAGCTCCGGGCTCCTCCTACTGGGAGCTCCGGGCTCCTCCTACTGGGGGCTCTGGGCTTCTCCTACTGGGAGCTCTGGGCTTCTCCGACTGGGAACTCGCAGCTCCTCCAACTGGGAACTCGCAGCTCCTCCTAGTGGGGGCTCCGGGCTCCTCCTACTGTGAACTCTGGGCTCCTCCTACTGGGATCTCTGGGCTCCTCCTACTGGGAACTCCGGTCTCCTCCTACTGGGAACTCCGGGCTCCTCCTACTGGGAACTCCGGGCTCCTCCTACTGGGAACTCCGGGCTCCTCCTACTGGGAACTCGCAGCTCCTCCTACTGGGAACTCGCAGCTCCTCCTACTGGGAACTCTGGGCTCATCCTACTGGGAACTCCGGGCTCCTCCTACTGGGAACTCCGGGCTCCTCCTACTGGGAACTCCGGGCTCCTCCTACTGGGAACTCTGGGCTCCTCCTACTGGGAACTCTGGGCTCCTCCTACTGGGAACTCTGGGCTCCTCCTACTGGGAACTCTGTGCTCCTCCTACTGGGAACTCTGGGCTCCTTCAACTGGGAGCTCTGGGATCCTCCTACTGGGAACTCTGTGCTCCTCCTATTGGGAACTCTGGGCACCTCCTACTGGGAGCTCTGGGCTCCTCCTACTGGGAGCTCTGGGATCCTCCTACTGGGAACTCTGTGCTCCTCCTATTGGGAACTCTGGGCACCTCCTACTGGGAGCTCTGGGCTCCTCCTATTGGGAACTCTGGGCACCTCCTACTGGGAACTCTGTGCTCCTCCTATTGGGAACTCTGGGCTCCTCCTACTGGGAACTCGCAGCTCCTCCGACTGGGAACTCGCAGCTCCTCCTACTGGGGGATCTGGGCTCCTCCTACTGGGAACTCCGGGCTCCTCCTACTGGGATCTCAAGGCTCCTCCTACTGGGAACTCTGGGCTCCTCCTACTGGGAGCTCTGGGCTCCTCCTACTGGGAACTCTGGGCTCCTCCTACTGGGAACTCTGGGCTCCTCCTACTGGGAACTCGCAGCTCCTCCTACTGGGAACTCGCAGCTCCTCCTACTGGGAGCTCTGGGCTCATCCTACTGGGAACTCCGGGCTCCTCCTACTGGGAACTCTGGGCTCCTCCTACTGGGAACTCCGGGCTCCTCCTACTGGGAACTCCGGGCTCCTCCTACTGGTAACTCCGGGCTCCTCCTACTGGTAACTCCGGGCTCCTCCTACTGGGAACTCTGGGCTCCTCCAGCTGCAAACTTGTACCAAGTCCCATTCTCCCAAAGTGTGAGCTGTCCCGGAGTGAGGGCCTGGATTATGGATCGAGGACCCGGAGTGAGGGCCTGGATTATGGATCGAGGACCCGGAGTGAGGGCCTGGATTATGGGCGGTCACCACTGAGGTAAATTTGTTCAGAATTAGTTCACTGAGTGTGGAGTCGGGAGGAGCAGGATTCCCGCACTCCGGAGTCCCACTCCCAGATCACTCACTCCCAGATCACCTCACTCCCAGATCACTCACTCCCAGATCACCTCACTCCCAGATCAGCCCACTCCCAGATCAGCCCACTCCCAGATCACCCCACTCCCAGATCACCTCACTCCCAGATCACCTCACTCCCAGATCATCTCACTCCCAGATCACTCACTCCCAGATCACCTCACTCCCAGATCACCTCACTCCCAGATCACTCACTCCCAGATCACCTCACTCCCAGATCACTCACTCCCAGATCACTCACTCCCAGATCACTCACTCCCAGATCACCTCACTCCCAGATCACTCACTCCCAGATCACTCACATCCAGATCACCTCACTCCCAGATCACTCACTCCCAGATCAGCCCACTCCCAGATCACCCCATTCACAGGAGCTTCCCCTCCCTCAATCCACCAGAGGGAGGCGAGTGTCGGTCAGAGGATCCGGGGGATGCTGGGAACAGTTTTGAAACCCTGACTGGTCACCCAACACCTGGCTAACATCTGCCTCTCTCTCTCTCTCCCCTCAACACCCTCTCTCTCCCTCTCTCTCTCCACCCTCCCTCACCCTCTCTCCCTCTCACTCTCCCCCTTCCCCTCACACCCTCTCCCTCCCCTCTCCCCCTCCCTTTCCTTCTCTCCTTCTCCCCACTCTCCTTCTCCCCCTCTCTCTCTCCCCCTCTCCCTCTCTCCCTCTCCCTCTCCCCCCTCTCCCTCTCTCCCTCTCCCTCTCCCCCGTCTCTCTCTGTCTCCCTCTTCCCCTCACTCCCTCTCCCTCCCCTCTCCCCCTGTCTCCCTCTCCCTTTCCTTCTCCATCTCTCTCCCTCTCCCTCTCCCCCCCTCCTTATCCCCCTCTCTCCCCCTCTCTCTCCCCCCTCTCCTTCTCCCCCTCTCTCTCTCCCTCCCTCTCCCCCGTCTCTCTCTCTCTCTCCCTCTTCCCCTCACTCCCTCTCCATCTCTCTCTCCCTCTCCCTCCCTCTCTCTCTCCCCCTCCCTCTCCCTCTCCCCGATGGCCCAGTTCTCGGAGTCAGACTGTGCTCGCAGAGCCCTGGAGCAGCTGCATGGTTTCGAGCTGGCCGGACGCCCCCTGAAAGTGGGGCCAGTGTCAGACAGGACGGAGCAGCAGGGGGAGATCAGCATCATGGACAACGAGGAGACAGATCGATCGGGAATCAGTCTGGGCACCGCTGGTAGGCTGCAGCTCATGGCAAGGCTGGCAGAAGGTAAGATCGGGGGTGAGGGTCCTGGATCTAATCGAGGGGTTCGGAGGGTTTATATATAGAATAACAGATACCCGGGAGTAAGTTACAGACTGGAATCTCATCGAGGGGTTCGGGGGGGTTTATATATAGAATAACAGATACCCGGGAGTGAGTTACAGACTGGAATGTAATCGAGGGGTTCAGGGCGTTTATATACAGAATAACGGATACCCGGGAGTGAGTTACAGACTGGAATCTAATCGAGGGGTTCGGGGGGTTTATATATAGAATAACAGATACCCGGGAGTGAGTTACAGACTGGAATCTAATCGAGGGGTTCGGGGGGTTTATATATAGAATAACAGATACCCCGGGAGTGAGTTACAGACTGGAATCTAATCGAGGGGTTCGGGGGGTTTATATATAGAATAACAGATACCCGGGAGTGAGTTACAGACTGGAATCTAATCGAGGGGTTCGGGGGGTTTATATATAGAATAACAGATACCCCGGGAGTGAGTTACAGACTGGAATCTAATCGAGGGGTTCGGGGGGTTTATATATAGAATAACAGATACCCGGGAGTGAGTTACAGACTGGAATCTAATCGAGTGGTTCGGGGGGTTTATATATAGAATAACAGATACCCGGGAGTGAGTTACAGACTGGAATCTAATCGAGGGGTTCGGGGGGTTTATATATAGAATAACAGATACCCGGGAGTGAGTTACAGACTGGAATCTAATTGAGGGGTTCGGGGGGTTTATATATAGAATAACAGATACCCGGGAGTGAGTTACAGACTGGAATCTAATCGAGTGGTTCGGGGGGTTTATATATAGAATAACAGATACCCGGGAGTGAGTTACAGACTGGAATCTAATCGAGGGGTTTGGGGGGGTTTATATATAGAATAACAGATACCCGGGAGTGAGTTACAGACTGGAATCTAATCGAGGGGTTCGGGGGGTTGATATATAGAATAACAGATACACGGGAGTGAGTTACAGACTGGAATCTAATCGAGGGGTTTGGGGGGGTTTATATATAGAATAACAGATACCCGGGAGTGAGTTACAGACTGGAATCTAATCGAGGGGTTCGGGGGGTTTATATATAGAATAACAGATACCCGGGAGTGAGTTACAGACTGGAATCTAATCGAGGGGTTCGGGGGGTTTATATATAGAATAACAGATACCCGGGAGTGAGTTACAGACTGGAATCTAATCGAGGGGTTCGGGGGGTTTATATATAGAATAACAGATACCCGGGAGTGAGTTACAGACTGGAATCTAATCGAGGGGTTCGGGGGGTTTATATATAGAATAACAGATACCCGGGAGTGAGTTACAGACTGGAATCTAATCGAGGGGTTCGGGTGGTTTATATATAGAATAACAGATACCCGGGAGTGAGTTACAGGCTGGAATCTAATCGAGGGGTTCGGGGGGTTTATATATAGAATAACAGATACCCGGGAGTGAGTTACAGACTGGAATCTAATCGAGGGGTTCGGGGGGTTTATATATAGAATAACAGATACCCGGGAGTGAGTTACAGACTGGAATCTAATCGAGGGGTTCGGGGGGGTTTATATATAGAATAACAGCTACCCGGGAGTGAGTTACAGACTGGAATCTAATCGAGGGGTTCGGGGGGTTTATATATAGAATAACAGATACCCGGGAGTGAGTTACAGACTGGAATCTAATCGAGGGGTTCGGGGGGTTTATATATAGAATAACAGATACCCGGGAGTGAGTTACAGACTG
>NW_027139980.1:0-20789 GCF_035084215.1 Heptranchias perlo | reverse complement strand
TGAGACAGCGACAGAGCGAGACAGCGACAGAGCGAGACAGCGACAGAGCGAGACAGCGACAGAGCGAGACAGCGACAGAGCGAGACAGCGACAGAGCGAGACAGCGACAGAGCGAGACAGCGACAGAGCGAGACAGAGACAGAGCGAGACAGCGACAGAGCGAGACAGCGACAGAGCGAGACAGCGACAGAGCGAGACAGCGACAGAGCGAGACAGAGACAGAGCGAGACAGAGACAGAGCGAGACAGAGACAGAGCGAGACAGAGACAGAGCGAGACAGAGACAGAGCGAGACAGAGACAGAGCGAGACAGAGACAGAGCGAGACAGAGACAGAGCGAGACAGAGACAGAGCGAGACAGAGACAGCGAGACAGAGAGAGCGAGACAGAGAGACAGAGAGACGCACCAGGGAAGGGGGGATATGAGAGCGCGAGCGAGAGACACAGACAGGCGCGCGGGGAGGAGGGGGAGCCAAGAGAGCGAGAGATAAACACACACACACCACTCCCCCCGCACAATACACACACTGCCCGTTCCTTCAATGTTCCCCCCACTGACACTTGCTCCACCTCATTCCCCAGGACCAGATCCAGCAATGCCTCCTCCCTCGTTGGGCCGGAAACGGACTGGTCAAGAAAGTTCTCCGGAACACACTTCGGGAATTCCTCCACACTCACACTCACACTCACACTCACACTCACACTCACACTCACACTCACACTCACACTCACACTCACACTCACACTCACACTCACACTCACACTCACACTCACACTCACACAGCCCCCGCCCCCGGTGTCCCTGCTGACCTGGGAGTCCCTGAAATACATCTCATACTGCTGGATCATCTGCCGGCTGGCCAGGCTGCCGTGGTAGACGATGGCGTTCATGTCTGTCCAGGTGGTGAACTCGCGCTCCCAGTTGGTGATGGTGGAGAGAGGGGCAATGACCAGGAAGGGGCCGCGGATATCTGCCGAATAGATCTCCTCCAGGAAGGTGATGGACTGGATGGTTTTACCCAGGCCCATCTCGTCGGCCAGGATACAGTTCTGTCTGTGGAGAGAGCAAGGGCACAGGTGTGGCATCAGCGCGAAGAGTCCAGACAAAACCAATTCCTGCAACAGGCACGCAGGCTCAGCGCTTCCAAAAAAGGGAATGAAAGACTCTCATGTGGCACTTTATCCAACGCCTTCTGAAGATCGACATCAGAGAAAGAAAGGAGCTGCATTTCCTGCAGTGTCTTTCACAACCTCAGGATGTCCCAAAGCGCTTCTCAGTCAAAGAAGTGTTGACAGTGTGTAATGTGGGAAAGGTGGAGATTAAATTGGCGCACAGCAAGATCCCACAAAGAGCAATGGGACGATGGCCAGATTTTCAGTTTCAGTGATGTTGGTTAGAAACATAGAAAATTTACAGCACAGAAGGCGGCCATTCGGCCCATCGTGTCCGTGCCAGCCAATAAAGAGCCCCCCAGCCTAATCCACTTTCCCGCACTCGGTCCCTATCCCTGTGGGTTTCGGCTCTTCAGGTACTTTTTAAATGAGTTGAGGGTTTCTGCCTCTCCCACCCTCTCAGGCAGTGAGTTCCAGACTCCCACCACCCTCTGGGTGAAAACATTTCTCCTCAGCTCCCCTCTAATCCTTCCACCAATCACTTTAAATCTATGCCCCCTGGTCACTGACCCCTCTGCTAAGGGAAATAGGTCCTTCCTATCCACTCTATCTAGGCCCCTCATAATTTTAGACACCTCAATTAAATCTCCCCTCAGCCTCCTCTGTTCCTAAGAAAACAACCCCAGGGGAGAGTTATAGAACAAAGAGATCTAGGAGCACAGGTTCATAGAGTTAAGAGAGAAATCAGGAGGGCAAAAAGGGGACATGAGATTGCTTTGGCAGATAAGGCAAAGGAGAATCCAAAGAGCTTCTACAAATACATAAAGGGCAAAAGAGTAACTAGGGAGAGAGTAGGGCCTCTTAAGGATCAACAAGGTCATCTCTGTGCGGAACCACAAGAGATGGGTGAGATCCTGAATGAATATTTCACATCGGTATTTACGATTGAGAAAGGCATGGATGTTAGGGAACTTGGGGAAATAAATAGTGATGTCTTGAGGAGTGTACATATTACAGAGAGGGAGGTGCTGGAAGTCTTAACGCGCATCAAGGTAGATAAATCTCCGGGACCTGATGAAATGTATCCCAGGATGTTATGGGAGGTTAGGGAGGAAATTGCGGGTCCCCTAGCAGAGATATTTGAATCATCGACAGCTACAGGTGAGGTGCGTGAAGATTGGAGGGTAGCAAATGTTGTGCCTTTGTTTAAGAAGGGCGGCAGGGAAAAGCCTGGGAACTACAGACCAGTGAGCCTGACATCTGTAGTGGGTAAGTTGTTAGAGGGTATTCTGAGAGACAGGATCTACGGGCATTTGGAGAGGCAGGGACTGATTAGGAACAGTCAGCATGGTTTTGTGAGAGGAAAATCATGTCTCACGAATTTGATTGAGTTTTTTGAAGGGGTAACCAAGAAGATAGATGAGGGCTGTGCAGTAGACGTGGTCTACATGGACTTTAGCAAAGCATTTGACAAGGTACCGCATGGTAGGTTGTTACATAAGGTTAAATCTCACGGGATCCAAGGTGAGGTAGCCAATTGGATACAAAATTGGCTTGACGACAGAAGACAGAGGGTGGTTGTAGAGGGTTGTTTTTCAAACTGGAGGCCTGTGACCAGCGGTGTGCCTCAGGGATCGGTGCTGGGTCCGCTGTTATTTGTTATTTATGTTAATGATTTGGATGAGAATTTAGGAGGCATGGTTAGTAAGTTTGCAGATGACACCAAGATTGGTGGCATTGTGGACAGTGAAGAAGGTTATCTAGGATTGCAACGGGATCTTGATAAATTGGGCCAGTGGGCCGATGAATGGCAGATGGAGTTTAATTTAGATAAATGTGAGGTGATGCATTTTGGTAGATCGAATCGGGCCAGGTCATACTCCGTTAATGGTAGGGCGTTGGGGAGAGTTATAGAACAAAGAGATCCAGGAGTACAGGTTCATAGCTCCTTGAAAGTGGAGTCACAGGTGGATAGGGTGGTGAAGAAGGCATTCGGCATGCTTGGTTTCATTGGTCAGAACATTGAATACAGGAGTTGGGATGTCTTGTTGAAGTTGTACAGGGCATTGGTGAGGCCACACTTGGAGTACTGTGTACAGTTCTGGTCACCCTATTATAGAAAGGATATTATTAAACTAGAAAGAGTGCAGAAAAGATTTACTAGGATGCTACCGGGACTTGATGGTTTGACTTATAGGGAGAGGTTAGACAGACTGGGACTTTTTTCCCTGGAGAGTAGGAGGTTTAGGGGTGATCTTATAGAAGTCTATAAAATAATGAGGGGCATAGATAAGGTCGATAGTCAAAATCTTTTCCCAAAGGTAGGGGAGTCTATAACGAGGGGGCATAGATTTAAGGTGAGAGGGGAGAGATACAAAAGGGTCCAGAGGGGCAATTTTTTCACTCAAAGGGTGGTGAGTGTCTGGAACGAGCTGCCAGAGGCAGTAGTAGAGGCGGGTACAATTTTGTCTTTTAAAAAGCATTTGGACAGTTACATGGGGAAGATGGGTATCGAGGGATATGGGCCAAGTGCAGGCAATTGGGACGAGCTTAGTGGTATAAACTGGGCGACATGGACATGTTGGGCCGAAGGGCCTGTTTCCATGTTGTAACTTCTATGATTCTATGATTCTATGATTCTATAAATAGCGCCTGTGGGATCTTTTACGTTCATCTGAGGGGGCAGACTGACCCTCCCTCAGTACTGACCCTCCGACAGTGCGGCACTCCCTCAGTACTGACCCTCCGACAGTGCTGCGCTCCCTCAGTACCGACCCTCCGACAGTGCGGCGCTCCCTCAGTACTGACCCTCCGACAGTGCGGCGCTCCCTCAGTACTGACCCTCCGACAGTGCGGCGCTCCCTCAGCACTGACCCTCCGACAGTGCGGCGCTCCCTCAGTACTGACCCTCCGACAGTGCGGCGCTCCCTCAGTACTGACCCTCCGACAGTGCGGCGCTCCCTCAGCACCGACCCTCCGACAGCGCGGCGCTCCCTCAGCACTGACCCTCCGACAGTGCGGCTCTCCCTCAGCACTACCCTGGGACTGTACCCTCAAGCCCCCAGGGTGGGACTCGAACCCACGGCCCTCAGACTCCGAGGCGAGAGTGGCACGGCTGACACCTACCATTCCACACAGGCCAGGAGGGTCCCGAGCTCCCCTCACCGCCCCACCCACCCACCCCGGAAATCGATCCAGCAGTCATCCATCCGTCAGGAGTCGGGGAATGTTTACCAGCATCCGCCAAGCTACGCCAAGTCCCGATTTAGACCCCACCCCCCCCTCAGTGGTGGTCTTGGGGGAAAAGAGGCGAGCAAATGGTTGGTCACCATCGCGCCGCAGATCCCGGGGGCGAGCAATGCCACGGGAGATCAGGCAAGATGGCGGGGGGGGGAAACGAACGCGCCACCCATTCCCCCGTTTGCGGCCCCCAGCGCAGATCTCGGGGCGGCCCTCCCTCTCTGACTCAGTGACCCCCACCCCCCCCAAGGTACCCACCTGTTGTACCAGTTGAAGAGCAGCCAGTTGACCCCCTCGAGCTGGTATTCCCTGAGCTGGTTGTTGTTTTTGTACTCCCGGAACAGTGCCAGTTTCTGCCAGGCTTTGGCCGGAGGCCGTTCCTGCGATTCGGGGGAGGAACAGAACGAGGTGAGCAACCGACAGACCGCCCAGTAATACCTCACACCCCAGACCCCCACCCACCCCGCCCCCCCCCCAGTTACACAGGAACAGGAGGAGGCCGTTCAGCCCCTCGGGCCCGCTACGCAGGAACAGGAGGAGGCCGTTCAGCCCCTCGGGCCCGCTACGCAGGAACAGGAGGAGGCCGTTCAGCCCCTCGGGCCCGTTACACAGGATCAGGAGGAGGCCGTTCAGCCCCTCGGGCTCGCTACGCAGGAACAGGAGGAGGCCGTTCAGCCCCTCGGGCCCGCTACGCAGGAACAGGAGGAGGCCGTTCAGCCCCTCGGGCCCGTTACGCAGGAACAGGAGGAGGCCGTTCAGCCCCTCGAGCCCGTTACACAGGGACAGGAGGAGGCCGTTCAGCCCCTCGAGCCCGTTACACAGGGACAGGAGGAGGCCGTTCAGCCCCTCGAGCCCGTTACACAGGGACAGGAGGAGGCCGTTCAGCCCCTCGAGCCCGTTACACAGGAACAGGAGGAGGCCGTTCAGCCCCTCGAGCCTGTGCCACCCATCAATCAGATCAGGGCTGTTCTGTATCTTATCTCCATTTCTCCGCCTTTCCTCCATTTCTCTTAATCCCCTCACCCCAACAAAAATCGATCGATCTCAGTCTTGAAACCTCCAATCGACCCCCGGCCTCCACAGCTTTTTTTGGGGGGAGAGAGTTTCAGATTCCCACTCCCCTTTGTGTGAGGAAACGCTTCCCGACATCACCCCTGAACGGCCTGGCTCTAATTTTAAGGTTCTGCCCCCTTGTTCTGGACTCTCTCCCCCCACCAGAGGAAATAGTTTCTCTCTATCGACCCCATCGAATCCTTAAACCCCTCGATTAGATCCCCCCTCAATCTTCTGCACTCGAGGGAATACAAGCCCGGTCTGTGCGACCTGTCCTCGGAATTTAATCCTTTAAGCCCCAGTATCGTTCTGGTGAATCTGCGCTGCCCCCCCTCCAAGGGCCCAATATACCCTTCCTGAGGGGGCAGTCCCCGGTACCAGGACCTCCAGTCTCAGGAATTCACCTCTAACCTTCCTGTTGCCCCTTTCACGCCCACCCCGTGCTGGGGGCAGGGTTCCACAGAACGCCCTCCTGTACCTCTGCACATGCGTCAAAAGGGGTGGGGATATTTGACTGCGGAGGGCATCGCCGCTACGGTCCATCCACTCAGGCAGTGCTCGGGGGGATGATCAGGAGCAGGAACCCCGGGTGACCTTCGCCTGCGGCCTCTCTAAAGCCGCCTGATCCAAACGTCGTGCCCGCACCGGGCTTCGAGGGAGGGGACGCAGCCCTCGGTAACTCACCACGCGGCCCAGCTTGGGCTTCCGGGCCTGCAGCCGCTCAAACTCCTCGATCTTAGCCTCGTCAACGTCCTCCTTCAACTCCCAGGTGCTGTCCTCGTAGGGCAGCGAGCACCACTTCACCAGGTAATAGAGCACAGGCTGCAGAGAGAACGCACGGTTACACACATCCGGGTCACACAGGCACTCTGCTCGCTCCCACCGTGGGGGGTGGGTGAAGAGAGACGGGCGGAGGGCCCCCCCTCCCCCCGCCTCCTCGAGAGGCGCAGCGGAACCCCGCCTTCACCAACCTCCCAGCCCCGGGACTCAGAACCGACCTGAACCACTTGTGGAGAGGTAAAAGGCGGCCATGTGGTGCACAGCAAGATCCCACAAACAGATGATGAGGTGAATGGCCCAGTTCGAGCTGTTGCTTGGTGGTGTGGGGCAGGAATGTTGGCCCAGGACACCGGGGGGAACCCCGCCTCACCCCCACCCGCCCACCCGCCTCACCCCAAAACACCCACCCTTCTTCCAATAGAGTCTACAGGATTTTTTACATCCACTTCAACAGGGGGCCCTCTGTTTAAAGTCTCATCTGAAGGACACCCAGACAGCGCGGCGCTCCCTCAGTACCGACCCTCCGACAGCGCGGCCCTCCCTCAGTACTGACCCTCCGACAGTGCGGCGCTCCCTCGGTACCGACCCTCCGACAGCGCGGCCCTCCCTCAGTACCGACCCTCCGACAGTGCGGCGCTCCCTCAGTACCGACCCTCCGACAGCGCGGCGCTCCCTCAGTACCGACCCTCCGACAGTGCGGTGCTCCCTCGGTACCGACCCTCCGACAGCGCGGCCCTCCCTCGGTACCGACCCTCCGACAGCGCGGCCCTCCCTCAGTACCGACCCTCCGACAGCGCGGCCCTCCCTCGGTACCGACCCTCCGACAGTGCGGTGCTCCCTCGGCACCGACCCTCCCCAGAATTCTCAACTTGGGTCACCTCACCTCTCCATTCTCCTTGTCCACACTGTGCGATTCCTCCAGTAGCCGATCGACCTCTGTGTAGTCCGGGTTGAATGGGTCCTCGTCCTACAGACAGAGATTGGGGTGTAAAAGAGAGGGGGTTATACGCGGAGACTCGTACCGAGGGCGGGGTGGGGGTTATACGCGGAGACTCGTACCGAGGGCGGGGTGGGGGTTATACGCGGAGACTCGTACCGAGGGCGGGGTGGGGGTTATACGCGGAGACTCGTACCGAGGGCGGGGTGGGGGTTATACGCGGAGACTCGTACCGAGGGCGGGGTGGGGGTTATACGCGGAGACTCGTACCGAGGGCGGGGTACAGGAGGGGTAACACGGAGTCCCGTACCGAGGGCGGGGTACAGGGGGGGTAACACGGAGTCTCGTACCGAGGGCGGGGTACAGGGGGGTAACACGGAGTCCCGTACCGAGGGCGGGGTACAGGGGGGGTAACACGGAGTCCCGTACCGAGGGCGGGGTACAGGGGGGGGTAACACGGAGTCCCGTACCGAGGGCGGGGTACAGGGGGGGTAACACGGAGTCCCGTACCGAGGGCGGGGTACAGGGGGGGTAACACGGAGTCCCGTACCGAGGGCGGGGTACAGGGGGGGTAACACGGAGTCCCGTACCGAGGGCGGGGTACAGGGGGGGGTAACACGGAGTCCCGTACCGAGGGCGGGGTACAGGGGGGTAACACGGAGTCCCGTACCGAGGGCGGGGTACAGGGGGGTAACACGGAGTCCCGTACCGAGGGCGGGGTACAGGGGGGGTAACACGGAGTCCCGTACCGAGGGCGGGGTACAGGGGGGTAACACGGAGTCCCGTACCGAGGGCGGGGTACAGGGGGGGTAACACGGAGTCCCGTACCGAGGGCGGGGTACAGGGGGGGTAACACGGAGTCCCGTACCGAGGGCGGGGTACAGGGGGGTAACACGGAGTCCCGTACCGAGGGCGGGGTACAGGGGGGGTAACACGGAGTCCCGTACCGAGGGCGGGGTACAGGGGGGGTAACACGGAGTCCCGTACCGAGGGCGGGGTACAGGGGGGGTAACACGGAGTCTCGTACCGAGGGCGGGGTACAGGGGGGGTAACACGGAGTCCCGTACCGAGGGCGGGGTACAGGGGGGGTAACACGGAGTCTCGTACCGAGGGCGGGGTACAGGGGGGGTAACACGGAGTCCCGTACCGAGGGCGGGGTACAGGGGGGTAACACCGACACAGGGCATCGACTCACCTCATGGAATATGTGTCTCATCTGCGCCATCTTGGCCTTGAAACGTTTGATCTTCTGGTGAATGCGCCTGTCCTTCTCGAGTTGCTGCAGAGAGGCCCACTCACAGTGCAGGTAGGAGCTGGAAGAGGAAATCACCCCAGTGAGCCTCACAGGGCCCCGGTCACACCGCACCCCCCATATCGCCCCGTGTACCTCCTCTCTCTCAAAGATCTCTCCCCTCAGTCCCATTCCCCCCATCGCCCAGTGTACCTCCTCTCTCTGAAAGATCTCTCCCCTCAGTCCCATTCCCCCCATCGCCCCCTGTACCTCCTCTCTCTGAAAGATCTCTCCCTCAGTCCCATTCCCCATTCCCATATCGCTCCCTGAACCCTCTCTCTGAAAGATCTCTCCCCTCAGTCCCATTCCCCCCATCGCCCCGTGTACCTCCTCTCTCTCAAAGATCTCTCCCCTCAGTCCCATTCCCCCCATCGCCCAGTGTACCTCCTCTCTCTGAAAGATCTCTCCCTCAGTCCCATTCCCCCCATCGCCCAGTGTACCTCCTCTCTCTCAAAGATCTCTCCCCTCAGTCCCATTCCCCCCCATCGCCCCGTGTACCTCCTCTCTCTCAAAGATCTCTCCCCTCAGTCCCATTCCCCCCATCGCCCCGTGTACCTCCTCTCTCTGAAAGATCTCTCCCTCAGTCCCATTCCCCATTCCCCCATCGCTCCCTGTACCCTCTCTCTCAGACCCTTTCCCCATTCCCCCCATCGTCCCGTGCGCTCTCTCGCTCAGTCCCTTTCCCCATTTCCCCCCATCGCCCCCCATCTCCCCTGGAACACACAGCACAGCACCTTCTGCGGGAGAAGGGATCTGATTGAACTGGGACACACTCCGTGAGCAGACTCTTTTGTACTCGTGTTTAGAAACAGTTTGACTTACTAGTTCTTGTACTTAACGTAAAACTCCTCCACATCCACATACTGCCCTGGGTACACCTGGGGAAACCAAAGGGTTAAATGGGGTTAGAGGTAACAGTGCACTCACGTGAGGGGGTGGTGGAGAGATTACGACGCAACATTGGACACCTTTGACCCACTGGCCGAAACTGAAGACATTCTCAAAACTGCACATTCCAGTCAAACGATTGAGCTCTAAGTGACCCGAGATTGCGCGGACAACGATCGGTCTGCGTGGCCTTAAAAGGGAGCGGGTCCTGCCTTTGCAGCAGAATACTACATCGAGCACATGCCCTTACAAAGCAGCCCCGTCCATCGCACCATGAGCAATGCCACGGGGGAGTTTGCTGGTAACAGGTTAGAAACAGTGTGTCTGCCGTAACCAGATGTCACACTCCAGGCGTCACACTTTCCTCTGAGACACACGCAAAACAGCTCTGCCGGCGGCTGAGTGGGGCACAGAGAGGCCGGGATTGTTCCCCTTAGAGCAGAGACGGTGAAGGAGAGATATAATAGAGGAGTTTGGATAGAGTGGATGGGGAGAAACTGCTCCCACTGGCAGAAGGGTCGGTGACACAGCGAGTTGTGACTGTCTGGAATTCACTGCCTGAAAGGGCGGTGGAAGCAGATTCAATAATAACTTTCAAAAGGGGAATCGGAGAAATACTGGAAGGGAAAAATTTACAGGGCTCTGGGGAAAGAGCAGGGGAGTGGGTCTAATTGGATAGCTCATTCAAAGAGCTGGCACAGGCCCGATGGGCCGAATGGCCTCCTTCTTTGCCCTGCAAGATTCTGCGACCCTTCCCGCTTCACCAGATGCTCCATTAACCGCCCCCCCGCAGCCCCCGAGACCGTGGAGACGACACACACCCACCTCTTTATTAACCACTCGGAATGACAGGATCTTATCCACAATCGCAGCATCCTCCTCACTGGGGTTTTCCTGTAAGACAGGATAAGACAGATCTTAACGCAGCCCTCCATCGTACGTACGCCCACACCACGCTGTGCACGACCTTAGCCGAGAGTTACCTCTCACCCTCGCGTTCAAATCCCTCCATGGCCCTCCCTATCTCTGTAACCTCCTCCAGCCCCTACGACCCTCCGAGATCTCTGCGCTCCTCCAATTCTGGCCTCTTGTCCATCCCCCCGATTCCCATCGCTCCACCATTGGCGGCCGTGCCTTCAGCTGCCTGGGCCCTGAGCTCTGGAATTCCCTCCCTAAACCTCTCCCCCTCTCTCTCCTCCTTTAAGACGCTCCTTAAAACCTCCCTCTTTGACCAAGTCACCTGTCCCGATATCTCCTCGTGTGGATCGGTGTTAAATTTTGTTTGATAATCGCTCCTGTGAAGCACCCTGGGACGTTTTACTACGTTAAAGGCACTGGAGAAAGGGAGGGACTGAGCAGGAAGGCTCAGCCCAAGCACTGGAGAAACCACCTCGCCCTTGGTATGGTCCAGTCCTCGTTCAGGGGGGTGGTCTGACCTGTGGGACGAGATGTTTAAAAATCTCCCATCCTGGGACGTCCACTCCTGTGTCCGAGTCCCTGAACCAAGCCCCTGAGAAACCCCTAGAGGTCAGGAGTCCGCCTGCCCCGTGAGGAGTGTACAGGGGCAAGTGGGCCGAGCCCTGGGAACAAACTACCCACGAGGGCATTGGATGTTGGGGGCACCAGGGGCCAAATGGGGAAAATTCCCACACCCCTCCCAACACACCGCCCCCACCCAGGGCCCCATCAGGTGAGCGAGGCCAGGCTGGTAAGTCAGTAACAGGGACCTGGGGAACCTTCGCACTGCTCCTGTCCCCCACCTTGAAGGGTATAGCGCGCCCACCCACCCACCCACCCTCACAGGCCAAGAGGTACCACTCACCACGAACAGCTGCATGGTCTGCAGGCTGACGTCTGCATCGACAATGGGTGGGATTTTCACAGGGCCTGTAACATCCACCTCTTCATCCTCGTCATCCGTAATCTTCAGGTCCAGGTCCTCCGTGTACTTCTTCCTCTTCACTTGTCTGTTGGAGCGCCTCTTCTGGAACAAAGAGAGAGATGAAACGGGGGGGGCCCCGAGGCGGGGGGCCGGGGGCGCCCGAGGCGGGGGGCGGGGGGGCGCCCGAGGCGGGGGGCGGGGGGCGCCCGAGGCGGGGGGCGGGGGGCGCCCGAGGCGGGGGGCGGGGGGCGCCCGAGGCGGGGGGCGGGGGGCGCCCGAGGCGGGGGGCGGGGGGCGCCCGAGGCGGGGGGCGGGGGGCGCCCGAGGCGGGGGGGCGGGGGGCGCCCGAGGCGGGGGGCGGGGGGCGCCCGAGGCGGGGGGCGGGGGGCGCCCGAGGCGGGGGGCGGGGGGCGCCCGAGGCGGGGGGCGGGGGGGCGCCCGAGGCGGGGGGCGGGGGGCGCCCGAGGCGGGGGGCGGGGGGCGCCCGAGGCGGGGGCCGGGGGGCCCGAGGCGGGGGGCCGGGGGGCCCGAGGCGGGGGGCCGGGGGGCCCGAGGCGGGGGGCCGGGGGGCCCGAGGCGGGGGGCCGGGGGGCCCGAGGCGGGGGGCCGGGGGGCCCGAGGCGGGGGGCCGGGGGGCCCGAGGCGGGGGGCCGGGGGGCCCGAGGCGGGGGGCCGGGGGGCCCGAGGCGGGGGGGCCGGGGGGCCCGAGGCGGGGGGCCGGGGGGCCCGAGGCGGGGGGGCCCGAGGCGGGGGGCCCGAGGCGGGGGGGCCCGAGGCGGGGGGCCCGAGGCGGGGGGGCTGGGGGGCCCGAGGCGGGCGGGGGGCCGGGGAGAGAGGGCCGGGGGGGCCCCCGAGGCGGGGAGGGAGGGCGAGCCGTGTTCGAGTTACATGTGGGTCCCTCCCCTGTGACGTGTTACACTGACTCTCGCCCCATCGCTGTGAAGACACTTCCTCACCCACCTGAGTAGCGGAATCGTCGTCCTCCTTGGACGAGTGTGTTGGGGAACGCTCCACGTCCGAATTCTCCTCCGACGATCCCATCTTTTTCCTCTTCTTCCCGATGACGGGAGTGATCGTGCTGCACAAGACACGGAAACAATTCAGGGAAAAGGTGCCTCAGTCTCGGCTCCCCTCCCGAAATCCCTCCGCCTCATCAACCCCAGCTCGTCACACCTCCTCCATGTCTGCGCTGCCGGAGGCCCGAGACGGCAGATTCCCACAGGGCCGGGCGCAACTGGAGTTATCGTGGGAGAGACAGGGGACTGGCTGGAGGATGGGCACCCCCACTCCCCGGACAACAGGGAGCGGGGAGCGGGGCGAGGGCGGGGAGGAGGGGGAGCGGGGCGAGGGCGGGGAGGAGGGGGAGCGGGGCGAGGGCGGGGAGGAGGGGGAGCGGGGCGAGGGCGGGGAGGAGGGGGAGCGGGGCGAGGGCGGGGAGGAGGGGGGAGCGGGGCGAGGGCGGGGAGGAGGGGGAGCGGGGCGAGGGCGGGGAGGAGGGGGAGCGGGGCGAGGGCGGGGAGGAGGGGGAGCGGGGCGAGGGCGGGGAGGAGGGGGAGCGGGGCGAGGGCGGGGAGGAGGGGGAGCGGGGCGAGGGCGGGGAGGAGGGGGAGCGGGGCGAGGGCGGGGAGGAGGGGGAGCGGGGCGAGGGCGGGGAGGAGGGGGAGCGGGGCGAGGGCGGGGAGGAGGGGGAGCGGGGCGAGGGCGGGGAGGAGGGGGAGCGGGGCGAGGGCGGGGAGGAGGGGGGAGCGGGGCGAGGGCGGGGAGGAGGGGGAGCGGGGCGAGGGCGGGGAGGAGGGGGAGCGGGGCGAGGGCGGGGAGGAGGGGGAGCGGGGCGAGGGCGGGGAGGAGGGGGAGCGGGGCGAGGGCGGGGAGGAGGGGGAGCGGGGCGAGGGCGGGGAGGAGGGGGAGCGGGGCGAGGGCGGGGAGGAGGGGGAGCGGGGCGAGGGCGGGGAGGAGGGGGAGCGGGGCGAGGGCGGGGAGGAGGGGGAGCGGGGCGAGGGCGGGGAGGAGGGGGAGCGGGGCGAGGGCGGGGAGGAGGGGGAGCGGGGCGAGGGCGGGGAGGAGGGGGAGCGGGGCGAGGGCGGGGAGGAGGGGGAGCGGGGCGAGGGCGGGGAGGAGGGGGAGCGGGGCGAGGGCGGGGAGGAGGGGGAGCGGGGCGAGGGCGGGGAGGAGGGGGAGCGGGGCGAGGGCGGGGAGGAGGGGGAGCGGGGCGAGGGCGGGGAGGAGGGGGAGCGGGGCGAGGGCGGGGAGGAGGGGGAGCGGGGCGAGGGCGGGGAGGAGGGGGAGCGGGGCGAGGGCGGGGAGGAGGGGGAGCGGGGCGAGGGCGGGGAGGAGGGGGAGCGGGGCGAGGGCGGGGAGGAGGGGGAGCGGGGCGAGGGCGGGGAGGAGGGGGAGCGGGGCGAGGGCGGGGAGGAGGGGGAGCGGGGCGAGGGCGGGGAGGAGGGGGAGCGGGGCGAGGGCGGGGAGGAGGGGGAGCGGGGCGAGGGCGGGGAGGAGGGGGAGCGGGGCGAGGGCGGGGAGGAGGGGGAGCGGGGCGAGGGCGGGGAGGAGGGGGAGCGGGGCGAGGGCGGGGAGGAGGGGGAGCGGGGCGAGGGCGGGGAGGAGGGGGAGCGGGGCGAGGGCGGGGAGGAGGGGGAGCGGGGCGAGGGCGGGGAGGAGGGGGAGCGGGGCGAGGGCGGGGAGGAGGGGGAGCGGGGCGAGGGCGGGGAGGAGGGGGAGCGGGGCGAGGGCGGGGAGGAGGGGGAGCGGGGCGAGGGCGGGGAGGAGGGGGAGCGGGGCGAGGGCGGGGAGGAGGGGGAGCGGGGCGAGGGCGGGGAGCGGGGCGGGGAGGAGGGGGAGCGGGGCGAGGAGGAGGGGGAGCGGGGCGAGGAGGAGGGGGAGCGGGGCGAGGAGGAGGGGGAGCGGGGCGAGGGCGGGGAGGAGGGGGAGCGGGGCGAGGGCGGGGAGGAGGGGGAGCGGGGCGAGGGCGGGGAGGAGGGGGAGCGGGGCGAGGGCGGGGAGGGCGGGGATGACGGGGCGAGGGCGGGGAGGAGGGGGAGCGGGGCGAGGGCGGGGAGGAGGGGGAGCGGGGCGAGGGCGGGGGAGGAGGGGGGAGCGGGGCGAGGGCGGGGAGGAGGGGGAGCGGGGCGAGGGCGGGGAGGAGGGGGAGCGGGGCGAGGGCGGGGAGGAGGGGGAGCGGGGCGAGGGCGGGGAGGAGGGGGAGCGGGGCGAGGGCGGGGAGGAGGGGGAGCGGGGCGAGGGCGGGGAGGAGGGGGAGCGGGGCGAGGGCGGGGAGGAGGGGGAGCGGGGCGAGGGCGGGGAGGAGGGGGAGCGGGGCGAGGGCGGGGAGGAGGGGGAGCGGGGCGAGGGCGGGGAGGAGGGGGAGCGGGGCGAGGGCGGGGAGGAGGGGGAGCGGGGCGAGGGCGGGGAGGAGGGGGAGCGGGGCGAGGGCGGGGAGGAGGGGGAGCGGGGCGAGGGCGGGGAGGAGGGGGAGCGGGGCGAGGGCGGGGAGGAGGGGGAGCGGGGCGAGGGCGGGGAGGAGGGGGAGCGGGGCGAGGGCGGGGAGGAGGGGGAGCGGGGCGAGGGCGGGGAGGAGGGGGAGCGGGGCGAGGGCGGGGAGGAGGGGGAGCGGGGCGAGGGCGGGGAGGAGGGGGAGCGGGGCGAGGGCGGGGAGGAGGGGGAGCGGGGCGAGGGCGGGGAGGAGGGGGAGCGGGGCGAGGGCGGGGAGGAGGGGGAGCGGGGCGAGGGCGGGGAGGAGGGGGAGCGGGGCGAGGGCGGGGAGGAGGGGGAGCGGGGCGAGGGCGGGGAGGAGGGGGAGCGGGGCGAGGGCGGGGAGGAGGGGGAGCGGGGCGAGGGCGGGGAGGAGGGGGAGCGGGGCGAGGGCGGGGAGGAGGGGGAGCGGGGCGAGGGCGGGGAGGAGGGGGAGCGGGGCGAGGGCGGGGAGGAGGGGGAGCGGGGCGAGGGCGGGGAGGAGGGGGAGCGGGGCGAGGGCGGGGAGGAGGGGGAGCGGGGCGAGGGCGGGGAGGGCGGGGATGACGGGGCGAGGTCGGGGAGGAGGGGGAGCGGGGCGAGGGCGGGGAGGAGGGGGAGCGGGGCGAGGGCGGGGAGGAGGGGGAGCGGGGCGAGGGCGGGGAGGAGGGGGAGCGGGGCGAGGGCGGGGAGGAGGGGGAGCGGGGCGAGGGCGGGGAGGAGGGGGAGCGGGGCGAGGGCGGGGAGGAGGGGGAGCGGGGCGAGGGCGGGGAGGAGGGGGAGCGGGGCGAGGGCGGGGAGGAGGGGGAGCGGGGCGAGGGCGGGGAGGAGGGGGAGCGGGGCGAGGGCGGGGAGGAGGGGGAGCGGGGCGAGGGCGGGGAGGAGGGGGAGCGGGGCGAGGGCGGGGAGGAGGGGGAGCGGGGCGAGGGCGGGGAGGAGGGGGAGCGGGGCGAGGGCGGGGAGGAGGGGGAGCGGGGCGAGGGCGGGGAGGAGGGGGAGCGGGGCGAGGGCGGGGAGGAGGGGGAGCGGGGCGAGGGCGGGGAGGAGGGGGAGCGGGGCGAGGGCGGGGAGGAGGGGGAGCGGGGCGAGGGCGGGGAGGAGGGGGAGCGGGGCGAGGGCGTGGAGGGCGGGGAGCGGGGCGAGGGCGGGGAGGGCGGGGATGACGGGGCGAGGTCGGGGAGGAGGGGGAGCGGGGCGAGGGCGGGGAGGAGGGGGAGCGGGGGAGCGGGGCGAGGGCGGGGAGGGCGGGGATGACGGGGAGGGGGAGGGGGAGGGGGAGCGGGGAGGGCGGGGATGACGGGGCGAGGGCGGGGAGGAGGGGGAGCGGGGCGAGGGCGGGGAGGAGGGGGAGCGGGGCGAGGGCGGGGAGGAGGGGGAGCGGGGCGAGGGCGGGGAGGAGGGGGAGCGGGGCGAGGGCGGGGAGGAGGGGGAGCGGGGCGAGGGCGGGGAGGAGGGGGAGCGGGGCGAGGGCGGGGAGGAGGGGGAGCGGGGCGAGGGCGGGGAGGAGGGGGAGCGGGGCGAGGGCGGGGAGGAGGGGGAGCGGGGCGAGGGCGGGGAGGAGGGGGAGGGGGAGGGGGAGGCGAGGGGAGTATTGGCCATGTTACCGGTGATCCGCACTGCGCTCTCTTACCTCGGTTTGGACTTGCCCTTGCTTTTGACGGAGGCCGAGCCGGTCTTGGACGAGGAGCTGGCGGATTTGACCCTCTTGCCCCCCTCGCCCTCCTTGGGGCGCGAGCTGCTCTTTTTCTTCTTGCGCTGCTCCTCCCCCGCGACCCCCCCGGCCCGGCCGGTCAGCTCGTTGTGGGCCAGGACCCGTGGAATGTTCTGCTCCCCCCGAGCCTTGGCCCGGGCAATGGCCTCTGCCACGATACGGTTGGCCTTCTCCTGCTTCTTCTGGTGCTCCAGCTTCCGTTGGTGCTCATTGGGCAGGCCTGTCACCTGGGCCGTCACCACTGATAGGGTGGGGCCCGAGCCCTGGGACGGCACTGGCTACACATCAAAGTAACAAGGTATTAACAGCGAGTTACAGACTGGAATCTAATCGAGGG
This sequence comes from Heptranchias perlo, assembly GCF_035084215.1. NCBI lineage: Eukaryota > Metazoa > Chordata > Chondrichthyes > Hexanchiformes > Hexanchidae > Heptranchias > Heptranchias perlo. The sequence continues at coordinate 4,111 of NW_027139980.1, read as the reverse complement.
GTTCGGGGGGTTTATATATAGAATAACAGATACCCGGGGGTGAGTTACAGACTGGAATCTAATCGAGGGGTTCGGGGGGTTTATATACAGAATAACAGATACCCGGGAGTGAGTTACAGACTGGAATCTAATCGAGGGGTTCGGGGGGTTTATATATAGAATAACAGATACCCGGGAGTGAGTTACAGACTGGAATCTAATCGAGGGGTTCGGGGGGTTTATATATAGAATAACAGATACCCGGGAGTGAGTTACAGACTGGAATCGAATCGAGGGGTTCGGGGGGTTTATATATAGAATAACAGATACCCGGGAGTGAGTTACAGACTGGAATCTAATCGAGGGGTTCGGGGGGGTTTATATATAGAATAACAGATACCCGGGAGTGAGTTACAGGCTGGAATCTAATCGAGGGGTTCGGGAGGTTTATATATAGAATAACAGATACCCGGGGGTGAGTTACAGACTGGAATCTAATCGAGGGGTTCGGGGGGTTTATATATAGAATAACAGATACCCGGGAGTGAGTTACAGACTGGAATCTAATCGAGGGGTTCGGGGGGTTTATATATAGAATAACAGATACCCGGGAGTGAGTTACAGACTGGAATCTAATCGAGGGGTTCGGGGGGGTTTATATATAGAATAACAGATACCCGGGAGTGAGTTACAGACTGGAATCTAATCGAGGGGTTCGGAGGGGTTTATATATAGAATAACAGATACCCGGGAGTGAGTTACAGGCTGGAATCTAATCGAGGGGTTCGGGGGGTTTATATATAGAATAACAGATACCCGGGGGTGAGTTACAGACTGGAATCTAATCGAGCGGTTCGGGGGGTTTATGTATAGAATAACAGATACCCGGGGGTGAGTTACAGACTGGAATCTAATCGAGCGGTTTGGGGGGTTTATGTATAGAATAACAGATACCCGGGGGTGAGTTGCAGACTGGAATCTAATCGAGGGGTTCGGGGGGGTTTATATATAGAATAACAGATACCCGGGAGTGAGTTACAGACTGGAATCTAATCGAGGGGTTCGGAGGGGTTTATATATAGAATAACAGATACCCGGGAGTGAGTTACAGGCTGGAATCTAATCGAGGGGTTCGGGGGGTTTATATATAGAATAACAGATACCCGGGGGTGAGTTACAGACTGGAATCTAATCGAGCGGTTCGGGGGGTTTATGTATAGAATAACAGATACCCGGGGGTGAGTTACAGACTGGAATCTAATCGAGCGGTTCGGGGGGTTTATATATAGAATAACAGATACCCGGGAGTGAGTTACAGACTGGAATCTAATCGAGGGGTTCGGGGGGTTTATATATAGAATAACAGATACCCGGGGGTGAGTTACAGACTGGAATCTAATCGAGGGGTTCGGGGGTTTATATATAGAATAACAGATACCCGGGAGTGAGTTACAGACTGGAATCTAATCGAGGGGTTCGGGGGGGTTTATATATAGAATAACAGATACCCGGGAGTGAGTTACAGACTGGAATCTAATCGAGGGGTTCGGGGGGTTTATATATAGAATAACAGATACCCGGGAGTGAGTTACAGACTGGAATCTAATCGAGGGGTTCGGGGGGTTTATATATAGAATAACAGATACCCGGGAGTGAGTTACAGACTGGAATCTATGGGGACCAAACCCCTCCCCACCCATTTTATGCAGATGCCCACCCCCGCGGACCCCCACCCCCACATCCCCCCATTACCTGCTGCAGCGTGACCTGTAGGGGGACTGTCAGACGCTGCGGTTGCTGCTGGCGGACTCCCTGGGCCTGAGTGACGATCTGGGCCGGGACGGACTGCAGTTGCTGACTGGCCGACACCGTTACCGGCTGCTGCAGGATCATCTGGCAGGGCTGCAGCTTCTGCTGGGGGTTCTGCAGCTGCAGCTGGATGGTCACCACCTTCCCCGGCTGGCCTTTGCCACCCTGTCCGTGGGCCAGGGCTGTGATCTGCTGGCCCTGGATCAGGATCTTGCCGGGGAGAGTCCTCATCATCACATGGCGTTGAGCCGACTGGTTCGAACCCGGTGGCTGCTGCAGAACCAGCGTGATCCGCTTCGGGTCAGTCTGGAGGGGAGGGAGAGGCAGCAACATGAGGCAGTGTAGAGGGAGCTTTACTCTGTATCTAACCCTGTACCTGACCCTGGGAGTGTTTGATGGGACAGTGTAGAGGGAGCTTTACTCTGTATCTAACCCTGTACCTGCCCTGGGAGTGCTGATGGGACAGTGTAGAGGGAGCTTTACTCTGTATCTAACCCTGTACCTGACCCTGGGAGTGTTTGATGGGACAGTGTAGAGGGAGCTTTACTCTGTATCTAACCCTGTACCTGACCCTGGGAGTGTTTGATGGGACAGTGTAGAGGGAGCTTTACTCTGTATCTAACCCTGTACCTGACCCTGGGAGTGTTTGATGGGACAGTGTAGAGGGAGCTTTACTCTGTATCTAACCCTGTACCTGCCCTGGGAGTGTTTGATGGGACAGTGTAGAGGGAGCTTTACTCTGTATCTAACCCTGTACCTGACCCTGGGAGTGTTTGATGGGACAGTGTAGAGGGAGCTTTACTCTGTATCTAACCCTGTACCTGACCCTGGGAGTGTTTGATGGGACAGTGTAGAGGGAGCTTTACTCTGTATCTAACCCTGTACCTGCCCTGGGAGTGTTTGATGGGACAGTGTAGAGGGAGCTTTACTCTGTATCCAACCCTGTACCTGACCCTGGGAGTGTTTGATGGGACAGTGTAGAGGGAGCTTTACTCTGTATCTAACCCTGTACCTGACCCTGGGAGTGTTTGACGGGACAGTGTGGAGGGAGCTTTACTCTGAGTCCCCACCCCGGTGCAGTCCTTACCTGAGAAGCCGGCGAGGGTGCGATGCTCACGTTGGGCTTGACGTTGGACAGCGTGGCCGGGGTGAAGCTGCCCTGGGTGGGCTGGGCTGTCACAGGCTGGAGCAGCACTTGATTGAGCTGGGGACCGTTAGACTGGGGCGCCTGGCCCTGGCCCTGGCCCTGGCCGGTGTTGGCGGCGGTGGCGGTGCTGGTGAAGACAGCATTACCCGAGATGTACGAGACCCCCTGGGTGCTGGACAGCACTGCCCCTGGGGGCACCACCACCCCTCCGTTGGGCACAGGCTGGCCGGGCAGAGAGTAGCGGAGGTTGTACTGGGCAGGGGACGAGCCCTGACCCCCGGGAACGATCCCAGGGGCAAACCCCTGGACTGGGCCTGGTGCCTCTGGGGGAGCGGAAGGGGGAGGAGGGGGAGGAGGAGGAGGAGGAGGAGGAGGAGGGGGAGGAGGGGGAGGAGCGGGAGCAGGAGCGGGGGCCTTGCTGATGGCAGCGGGGGGCGGTTGCTGGGTGGCGAGCCCCGGGGCTGAGCCGTGAGCCCCCATGAAAGGGTTCCCCTGACTCAAGGCCTCCCGGGCCTGGGAGAAGTGGTCGAGGGCGGGTTGGCTGGTGGGGGCTGGAGGTGCTGGCTGGGCAGGGGGGAGCTGCTGGCTCTGGCTCTGGCTCTGAGTCAAGGCGTAGTCGTGGTGGGCCAGGTACTCCGTCTCTTGGCCCGGGGTCCCGCGGCCCGGCTCGGGGGCGAAGGCAGAGGCTGGCTGTGCCCACAGGGGGCCCTGGTCCTCATAGCTCTGGCCCAGCGGTCCCGGTTTCAGGGCGGGGAAGATGGCATAGGGTGCGTGATGGTGCTGGCCCAGCCCCTCGAAGGGGTGCCCCTTGGCCAGCTCAGGGGCGGGCTCCAGCGGCTCAAAGCCATCGCCCAGGTCCAGCTCGTCGGCGATCGAGCCAGCGGTCAGCGAGTCCAGCCCCTCGGCAAAGAGGCCGGGGTCGTCGAACAGGTCCATGATGGGGTCCGCCATGGCCACTTAGCGCTCTCCGCGACACCGGGTCGCTCGGTCCTGTTCGCTCGGGAGGGAGGGGTGGGGGGAAGGGGAGGGAGGGGGAAGGGAAGGGTGGGGGTGGAGTCACTCCTCGCACATCTTCGTCCCGCAGACACTCTCTCTCGGTGAGGAACAAATCAGGCAGGTACTGGGTTCTCATCAGCTGCACTCAACACTCGGAGTAACTGCTGCGGAAAAGGAGAA
>NW_027139979.1:40210-72305 GCF_035084215.1 Heptranchias perlo | reverse complement strand
TGGCTCTGCTCGTCTTCGTCCTTCCTGCCGATTCCGGGGAGAAAATCTCCCTGGGTAAGTAATCGTCCCCCGCAGACGCAGGCCCCCGAAGCGGGCAGACCCCGGGGGAAGGGGGAGCGGGACGCACGGGTTTGCGGCCTAAAACTGGTAACCATGGTTTCATTTTCAAAAGTCGGTTTTTTGCTCGGACCAGCGGGACCATTTGTCTGTTGATATTCGATGCCCAACTCTCAACCCTGCGTCCCATTGTACGCCCATCAACCCCCCTCACAACCCCCCCCTCGCTCCCTCCTCCCCGCAATGATCCTCACTCCCGTCTATAGGCCTCCTGTCTCCTTGCTTTCCAAATCATCGTCCTCTTTTTCGAATCTCCCCGGGACTTTGGCCCGTCCCGCGTCCATCTCACAACATGGACGCTCTGCTTTTCCAATGTTTGTCCCTCCTCCTCTTCCCATCGCTCCTCCCTCGCTCCCTCCACTCCGCCATTCTCCTCCCTCCGCTCCGTTCCATCGCCCCAACCCAGCTCACCCGCACTCGTTCACTTCTTCCCCACTCCACTCCCTCCCTCCTCCCTCTGCTCCTCTATCCCCCCCTCCACTCTACCTCCCGACCTCTGCTCCAGCCCCTCCCTCCGCTCCATTCCCCCCCTCTGTTCATCCATCCCTCCCTCCGCTCTCTGTCCCCTCCCTCCGCTCCACCCTCGCTCGTTCACTTCTTCCCCACTCCACTCCCTCCCTCCTCCCTCTGCTCCTCTATCCCTCCCTCCACTCTACCTCCCGACCTCTGCTCCAGCCCCTCTCTGTTCATTCATCCCTCCCTCCTCCCTCTGCTCCTCCATCCCTCCCTCCACTCTACCTCCCGACCTCTGCTCCAGCCCCTCTCTGTTCATACATCCCTCCCTCCTCCCTCTGCTCCTCCATCCCTCCCTCCACTCTACCTCCCGACCTCTGGTCCAGCCCCTCCCTCTGCTCCATCCCCCCCCCCCCCACATTCATTCATCCCTCCCTCTGCTCTCTGTCCCCTCCCTCCGCTCTCTGTCCCCTCCCTCCGCTCCACTATCGCGAGTTCAAATCCCACCGTGGCAGTTTGAGACTATGAATTGAGTTCAAAAAGTCTGCAAATAAAAATTTGGTCTCAGTAAAAGTGACCATGAAGCTGTCAGATTGTCTAAAAACCCAACTGGTTCGCTAATGGCCTTTTAGGGAAGGAAACCTGCTGTCCTTACCCGGTCTGGGCCTACATGTGACTCCAGTCCCCACATCCAATGTGGTTGACTCTTAACTGCCCTCTGAAGTGAGCCTAGCAAGACACTCAGTTGTATCAAACCACTGGAAGGCCCACCACCACCTTCTCAGGGGGCAACTAGGGATGGGCAGTAATTGCCAACAATGCCCGGCATCCCGAGAATAAATAAAAATACGTAATTTGGTGGGTGAGATATATATTATCGTCCTGCCTACAACATTAAAATGGCCGACACTGCTAGGGATGCTTTGTCCCATCTCCTCCCTTTCCCTCCCAAAGTATCAAACTCAGAATCCTGATCTGCAAAAACCCTCCGCGGTGTCCTCCAACCTCACACTCTCTGGCCTCCTTTTGTATCGAATCCTAACTCCACCCTGCCTTCCTTGGTACCTCATGGGCTGTAAAGCGCTTTGGGACGTCCTGAGGTTGTGAAAGGCGCCATAGAAATGCAAGTTCTTTCTTCCTTGAGTTGGAAAGCCTTCAGCCACCTTGGCCGTTCGCTCTGGAACTATCTCCCAAAATTCCAACCCCCCCCCCACCTCACCAAACTCGTTCTATCCATCCCCAACTGCACTCCAAACCCACCTCTTTGACCTCATCTTCAGTCACCTCTCCCGCCTGTACTCGATGCCCCTCTTTTTCCATTGTGAGATGCATTGAAGGCGGCTTGTGAGTGTGAACTCTGGCTCAAATCCCCATCTCAGATACCCCACTCTTCACCTCTAGATCGCCACTCAGCCATCACTCCCCCCTCCTTGCTAATTTTTAGTCGCTAACCTCCGGCTCGTAGGAACATTTTGGACCAGGAGAAGGCCACTCGGCCCCTCGAGCCTGCTCCGCCAATCAGTCAGATCACGGCTGATCTGCACCTCAACCTCTGAGCTCCGTATCCCTCGAGACCCTCACCCAACAAAAATCTATCGCCCTCGGCCTTGAAAGCTCCAATTGACCCCCAGCCTTTTTTGGGGGGGAGAGAGTTCCAGATTCCCACTCCCCTTTGTGTGAAGAAGTGACATCACCCCTGAACGGCCCGGCTCTAATTTTAAGGTTCTGCCCCCTTGTTCTGGACTCCCCCCCACCAGAGCAAATAGTTTCTCTCTATCGACCCTATCAAATCCTTTAATCATCTTAAACCCCTCGATTGGATCACCCCTTAATCTTCTACACTCGAGGGAATACAAGCCCAGTCTATGAAACCTGCCCTCGTAATTTAACCCTTTTAGCCCCTTAGAACTGCCCCCCCAAAGCAAGCCTCCTCACCTCCTCTCTCCCATCTTACACAATCCTCCGAAGAACCGATCTCTCTGACCGTGAGTTCAGTTCCGCGTCATGCTCTGTGCTGTCCTCACCCCTTTGTAAAGGGCTCTCAGTCCCATGTTTGAAATATTTTGGCAACTGGTCCTGGAACGCCTCGGTTTTAAACTTCTCATCCTTGTGTTCAAATCCCTCCATGGCCCCCTCTCTATCTCTGTAACCTCCTCCAGCCCCTACAACCCTCCGAGATCTCTGCGCTCCTCCAATTCTGGCCTTTCGCGCATCCCCCGATTTCCATCGCTCCACCATTGGCGGCCGTGCCTTCAGCCGCCCGGGCCCTAAGCTCTGGAATTCCCTCCCTAAACCTCTCCGCCTCTCTCTCCTCCTTTAAGACGCTCCTTAAAACCTACCTCTTTGACCGAGCTTTTGGTCACCTGTCCTAATATCTCCTTATGTGGCTCGGTGTCAAATTTTGTCTGATTTACGCTCCTGTGAAGGGCCTTGGGGCGTTTTACTGCATTAAAGGCGCTATATAAACGCAGGTTATTGTTGTTTTGTGACGGTGAGCTGTCGACTTTGCCTGCAGGTATCACTGTGCTCCTCTCGCTGACTGTCTTCATGCTGCTGGTGGCCGAGATAATGCCAGCGACCTCCGACTCCATCCCGCTGATAGGTAAGGGAGCTCGGGGAGTAACACGGCCTTCCGCTGCAGGCTGCGGGACTCGTTACTGAAGTCAGAGCCAATAATTCTGGTCGTTTGTGGGCTGGCTCCAGGTAAGATGACCATGGATTGTCCAGCTGCATCCCCTCACCAGGAGGAATACCCTGTTTAATCCTTGAGGGAATACAAGCCTAGTCTGTGCAACCTGTCCTCGTAATTTAACCCTCACCGCACCCCCTCCAAGGCCAATCTATCCTTCCTGAGGTGCGGTGCCCAGAACTGAACCATCTCCAGATGGGGGTCTGACCAGGACTCTGTACATCTGAAGCATCACTTCCTCGTTTTTGTATTCCAGCCCCCTCGAGATTAGGGCCACCATTCTATTAGCCATTCTTTTGACGGCCTTCTGCTCCTCCACACTTTCGAGCTTCTCACCTTTTAGAAAATACCGATTTCTCTTCCTTGGGTCCAAAGGTCACTCTTGTCCACATTGAACTCCATCTGCCCCAGTTTTGCCCACTCACTTAAACTGTCAATGTCCCTTTGTAACTTCCTGCCCCCATCTACACTACGCCACCTGATTTGGTGTCATCTCAAAATTGGATGGACAGCTCCCTGTTCCTTTACACAACTGTCAAGGCATTAAGAGACATCCCAGACTCTTTGGAAAGTGGACGGATTCTACCAGCGCTGTGATAAGAATCATCGAATGATACAGCACAGAAGGAGGACATTCGGTCCATCGTGCCTGTGCTGGCTCTTTGAAAGAGCTCTCCATTTACTTCCACTCTCCCCCCTGCTCTTCCCCCGTAGCCCCTGCACATTTTTCCCCTTTCAAGTATTTATCCAATTCCCCTTTTGAAAGTTATTATTGAATCTGCTTCCACCGCCCTTTCAGGAAGGACATTCCAGATCAGAACAACTCGCTGCGTAAAATTCTCATCTCCCCCTCTGGTTCTTTCCCCAATTATCGTCAATCTGTGTCCTCTGGTTCCCGACCCTCCTGCCACTGGAAACAGTTTCTCCTTATTTACTCTATCAAAACCCCCTCATGATTTTGAACCCCTCGATTAAATCTCCCCTTGACCTTCTCTGCTCTAAGGAGAACAATCCCAGCTTCTCCGGTCTCTCCAAGTAACTCTGGTGTTTCTCCTTCTCTCCCTCAGGACATTACTTTGGCAGCACCATGACCATCGTTGGCTTCTCGGTGATCGCCACGGTCTTTGTGCTGCAGTACCACCACCACCACCCCACCGAAGGGAAGTTGCCAAAATGGGTAAGGGTCCCGCCCTCTGGAGCCGTGCGTTGCCCTCTTGCTCAGCGGGCACATCTGGGTTGAGATTGGCCGCCACGTGGTGTTCAGTCGAAGGCGTGCGATTAAGATCAACGGCCGACATTCGTGGCCTAGGGAGACCTCTAGCGGCTTATCACGTCACACCTAATGACCTATATCGTGTGGTCGCTGTTGTTGGTACTGTTGATTTTGAGAGGAATGTAAGAAAGAAACAACACCAACCTGCATTTATATAGCGCCTTTAACATAGTAAAATGTCCCAAGGCGCTTCAGACAAAATTTGACACCGAGCCACATAAGGAGATATTAGGACAGGTGACCAAAAGCTCGGTCAAAGAGGTAGGTTTTAAGGAGCGTCTTAAAGGAGGAGAGAGAGGCGGAGAGGTTTAGGGAGGGAATTCCAGAGCTTAGGGCCCAGGCGGCTGAAGGCACGGCCGCCAATGGTGGAGCGATGGAAATCGGGGGATGGGCAAGAGGCCAGAATTGGAGGAGCGCAGAGATCTCGGAGGGTTGTAGGGGCTGGAGGAGGTTACAGAGAGAGGGAGGGGGGGGCGAGGGCCATGGAGGGGATTTGAAAACAAGGATGAGAATTTTAAGATTGAGGCGTTCCCGGACCGGGAGCCAATGGAGGTCAGTGAGCACAGGGGGGTGATGGGTGAACGGGACTCGGTGCGAGTTAGGATACGGGGGCAGCAGAGTTTTGGATGAGCTGAAGTTTACGGAGTGGGGAAGATGGGAGGCCGGGCAGGAGAACATTGGAATAGTCGGAGTCTAGAGAATGGATGAGGGTTTCAGCAACAGATGAGCTGAGGCAGGGGCGGAGACGGACGATGGAAGTAGGTAGAAAGAAGGAACTTGCATTACTATAGCGCCTTTCACGACCTCAGGAAGTCCCAAAGCGCTTTACAATCCAATGAAGTACTTTTTGAAGTGTAGTCACTGTTGTAATGTAGGAAACGCGGCAGCCAATTTGCGCACAGCAAGATCCCACAAACAGCAATGAGATGAATGACCAGATCATCTGTTTTTTTTTAGTGATGTTGGTCGAGGGATAAATATCGGCCCCAGGACACCGGGGAGAACTCCCCCCTGCTCTTCATCCAATAGTGGCCGTGGGATCTTTTAAGTGAACCTGAGAGGGGCAGACGGGGCCCTCGGTTTAACGTCGCACGTGAAAGACGGGCACCTCCGACAGTGCAGCACTCCCTCAGCACTGGCACCGGGAGTGTCGGCCTGGATTATGGGGCTCAAGTCTCTGGAGTGGGGGCTCGAACCCACGACCTCCTGACTCAGAGGCGAGAGAGAGAGAGTGCGGCCTCCTGAGCCAGGCCTGACACTTCCATAGCCTTAGCCTGGGGGGACTTCCTGTTTCCACAAGACTATTTCTGTCTATTATTATTTAGCCTTGTGCTCGTAACTCCCATTCCTAACCAGGATTTTGTTTCTGAAGGATATATTGGCCTTGGAGGGGGTGCAGTGCAGATTCACCAGAATGATACCAGGGCTAAAAGGGTTAAATTACGAGGCCAGGTTGCACAGACTGGGCTTGTATTCCCTCGAGTGTAGAAGATTAAGGGGTGATCTAATCGAGGGGTTTAAGGTGATTAAAGGATTCGATAGGGTCGATAGAGAGAAACTATTTCCTCTGGTGGGGGGAGTCCAGAACAAGGGGGCAGAACCTTAAAATTAGAGCCGGGCCGTTCAGGGGTGATGTCAGGAAGCACTTCCTCACACAAAGGGGAGTGGAAATCTGGAACTCTCTCCCCCAAAAAAGCGGCCGGGGGTCAATTGGAAATGTCAAAACTGAGATTGATAGATTTTTGTCGGGTATTAAGGGTGACGGAACCAAGGAGAGTAGAAGGAGATAAGATACAGATCAGCCATGATCTAATTGAATGGCAGGACAGGCTCGATGGGCTGAATGGCCTCCTTCTGTCCTTATGTCCCGATATTCTTGTTTCGATGTACCAGTTTCCGTATGTCCCTATCTCCCCGTGCCCCCATCTCCCCGTGCCCCCACCTCCCCGTGCCCCACCTCCCCGTTGCCCCACCTCCCCGTGCCCCCACCTCCCCGTGCCCCCATCTCCCTATGCCCCACCTCCCCGTTGCCCCCACCTCCCCGTTGCCCCCACCTCCCGTTGCCCCCACCTCCCCGTGCCCCCACCTCCCCGTGCCCCCATCTCCCCGTGCCCCATCTCCCCGTGCCCCCATCTCCCCGTGCCCCCACCTCCCCGTGCCCCACCTCCCCGTGCCCCCATCTCCCCGTGCCCCATCTCCCCGTGCCCCCATCTCCCCGTGCCCCCACCTCCCCGTGCCCCACCTCCCCGTGCCCCCACCTCCCCGTTGCCCCCACCTCCCCGTTGCCCCACCTCCCCGTGCCCCCACCTCCCCGTTGCCCCACCTCCCCGTGCCCCCACCTCCCCGTGCCCCCACCTCCCCGTTGCCCCACCTCCCCGTGCCCCCACCTCCCCGTTGCCCCACCTCCCCGTGCCCCACCTCCCCGTGCCCCCACCTCCCCGTGCCCCCATCTCCCCGTGCCCCCACCTCCCCGTGCCCCCACCTCCCCGTGCCCCACCTCCCCGTGCCCCACCTCCCCGTTGCCCCCACCTCCCCGTGCCCCCACCTCCCCGTGCCCCCACCTCCCCGTTGCCCCACCTCCCCGTGCCCCCACCTCCCCGTTGCCCCACCTCCCCGTGCCCCCACCTCCCCGTGCCCCCACCTCCCCGTGCCCCACCTCCCCGTGCCCCCACCTCCCCGTGCCCCCATCTCCCTATGCCCCATCTCCCCGTGCCCCCACCTCCCCGTGCCCCCATCTCCCTATGCCCCATCTCCCCGTGCCCCCACCTCCCCGTGTTCCCATGTTTTGACGAGTTCCTCTTGTTTTAGCTCCGTGTTGTCCTGCTGACCTGGTGTGCCTGGTTCCTGCGGATGAAGAAGCCCGGGGAAGAGGAGCTGCAGCCAATGTGTAAACTGGGCCCGAGGCGGTGCAGCTCGGAGAGCGAGCAGACGACGCCCGACCAGCAAGGCCCGAACGGGAACCTAGTCTACCTCGGCTTCCGAGGCCTGGATGACCTTCAGCCCCCTGCCGGCCACAAGTCCGATATCGGCCTGGGGCCCACCAGCTACCTCTCAGGTAACGATAATGGCCGCCTCCACAGGCCTCCGCAGGGCGACGCTCAGCTGAGCCAGATCCTGGAGGAGATCCAGTACGTCGCCAACAGATTCCGGGATCAGGACCAGGACCAGTTGGTGTGCACCGAGTGGAGATTTGCTGCAGCTGTGGTGGACAGGATGTGCCTGGTGGCTTTCTCCATCTTCAACATCATTTGCACTATCTCCATTCTCATGTCGGCACCCAACTTTGTTGAAGCCGTTTCTAAAGACTATCTCTGAGGACCCCTCTCCGTCTCTCTTTGTCTCTCCCTCTCCGTCTCTCTCTGTCTCTCCCTCTCCGTCTCTCTTTGTCTCTCCCTCTCCGTCTCTCTTTGTCTCTCCCTCTCCGTCTCTCTTTGTCTCTCCCTCTCCGTCTCTCTTTGTCTCTCCCTCTCCGTCTCTCTTTGTCTCTCCCTCTCCGTCTCTCTTTGTCTCTCCCTCTCCGTCTCTCTTTCTCTGTCTTTCTCTCTGTCTCTTTCTCTCCCTATCTCCCTCTTTATCTTTCACTCTCTTATCTGTCCCTCTCTCTCTTCCCGTCTTTCTCTCTCTCTCTCCTTCTCTGCCACACTCTCTCTCTCTGTTTCTCTCTCTTTCTTTCAGTCTCTGTCACTCTCTGTTTCTCTTTGTCTCTCTTGATCTCTAGCTGCCTACCTCCTGTCTTTGTCTATCTCGCTCCTTCTGTCTCTCTCTATCTGTCCACGTCTCTCTCTCTACCTCTGTGTCCCTCTCTCTGTCTCGATCTCTGTCCCTCTCTCTGTCTCTATCCATCCCTCCCTTTCTCGCTCTCTATTTCTCTTTGCCCCTCCCTCCGTCTCTCTCTCTCTGTTCCACTCTCTCTATCTCTGTCCCCTTCCCTCTCTTGTCTCTCTCTCTCTCTGTCCCTCTCTCTGTCAGTCTCTCTCTCTGTTCCTCTCTCTAGCTGTGTCCCCCTTTGTCCCTCTCTCTCGTCTCTCTCTCTCTGTCCCTCTCAATTTCTCTGTCCCTTTATCTCTCTCTATCTCTATCTGTCTCTCTATCTCCCTCTGTCTCTATCTGTCTCTCTCTCTCTCTGCCCCTCCCTCTGTCTCTCTGTTCCTCTCTCTCTATCTCTGTCCCCCTCTCTCTCTTGTCTCTCTCTATCTCTCTCTGCCCCTCTCCCTCTCTCTCTTGTCTCTCTCTCTCTATCTCTGTCCCCCTCTCTCTCTTGTCTCTCTCTCTATCTCTCCCTGCCCCTCTCCCTCTCTCTCTTGTCTCTCTCTCTCTATCTCTGTCCCCCTCTCTCTCTTGTCTCTCTCTCTATCTCTCTCTGCCCCTCTCCCTCTCTCTCTGATCCTCTCTCTCTCTATCTCTGTCCCCCCCTCTCTCTCTATCTCTCTCTGCCCCTCTCTCTGTCTCTCTGTTCTTCTCTCTCTATCTATGTTCCCCCCTCTCTCTTGTCTCTCTCTCTCTCTCTGCCCCTCTCAATTTCTCTGTCCCTCTCTCTATCTCTCTCTGTCTCTATCTGTCTCTCTCTCTCCCTGCCCCTCTCTCTGGCTCTCTGTTCCTCTCTCTCTATCTCTGTCCCCCTCTCTCTCTTGTCTCTCTCTATCTCTCTCTATCTCTCTCTGCCCCTCTCTCTGTCTCTCTGTTCCTCTCTCTCTATCTATGTTCCCCCCTCTCTCTTGTCTCTCTCTCTCTGCCCCTCTCAATTTCTCTGTCCCTCTCTCTATCTCTCTCTGTCTCTATCTGTCTCTCTCTCTCCCTGCCCCTCTCTCTGGCTCTCTGTTCCTCTCTCTCTATCTGTCCCCCTCTCTCTCTTGTCTCTCTCTATCTCTCTCTATCTCTCTCTGCCCCTCTCTCTGTCTCTCTGTTCCTCTCTCTCTATCTATGTTCCCCCCTCTCTCTTGTCTCTCTCTCTCTCACTGCCCCTCTCAATTTCTCTGTCCCCCTCTCTCTCTTGTCTCTCTCTCTCTCTCTCTCTCTCTATCTCTCTCTGCCCCTCTCTCTGTCTCTATGCCCTTCTCTCTCTATGCCCTTCTCTCTCTATCTCTGCCCCCCCTCTCTCTTGTCTCTCTTTCTCTCTCTCTCTGTCCCTCTCCCTCTATCCCCCTTCCCTCTCTCTTGGTTGATACTGCTTGCATGGGCTGCCCAGTGAAACACACGCTACATTACCAAAGGATTTCATGCTCGAACTTGGCGGATGTTTGGATCGGGGCTGTCAGGAAACTTTTGATGGAATGCGTTCTTTGGCCAACTGTCTGTTTACACATTCTGACGGCTATCCTGCATGGACAAAGGCAGAAAACATTGCGGATAATGCAAGAGGAAGAAGAACTCTTAAGGGAAAATTGCTTCATATTTAGTTTCTCAACCCCCCAAAGCAGAATGATCGGGGAACACTTCAGGACCTACAGAACTTGTAAGAACAGGTAAAGGTCGCTAGGCCCAACAAGGTTCAAAGGTCACCAGGCTTACAAACCCATCCTTTCTTCATAAAGCAACTGCCCCTAAATATCTTCTCCTCATTTCTCATCTCTTTAACACCTCTCGTTATCTCTTGCACCCACTTGTAGTGCCGGCTTCAATGTCCCTTCCTGGGAAGGTATTCCACAATTCGATTATCCATTGTGTGAACAAGTTCTGCTGGAGGTCCCCAATTGTTAACTATGTCCCCGTAAACCAGGAATTCTGTACACTGGGACTGAGTAGAAAGGGTGTGGTCCATTGGGATTCTGTACAATGGGAGTGAATGGGAAGGGGTTTGGTCCATTGGGATTCTGTACAATGGGAGTGAATGGGAAGGGGTTTGGTCCATTGGGATTCCGTACAATGGGAGTGAATGGGAAGGGGTTTGGTCCATTGGGATTCCGTACAATGGGAGTGAATGGGAAGGGGTTTGGTCCATTGGGATTCCGTACAATGGGAGTGAATGGGAAGGGGTTTGGTCCATTGGGATTCTGTACAATGGGAGTGAATGGGAAGGGGTTTGGTCCATTGGGATTCTGTACAATGGGAGTGAATGGGAAAGGGTTTGGTCCATTGGGATTCTGTACAATGGGAGTGAATGGGAAGGGGTTTGGTCCATTGGGATTCTGTACAATGGGAGTGAATGGGAAGGGGTTTGGTCCATTGGGATTCTGTACAATAGGAGTGAATGGGAAGGGGTTTGGTCCATTGGGATTCTGTACAATGGGAGTGAATGGGAAGGGGTTTGGTCCATTGGGATTCTGTACAATGGGAGTGAATGGGAAGGGGTTTGGTCCATTGGGATTCTGTACAATGGGAGTGAATGGGAAGGGGTTTGGTCCATTGGGATTCTGTACAATGGGAGTGAATGGGAAGGGGTTTGGTCCATTGGGATTCTGTACAATAGGAGTGAATGGGAAGGGGTTTGGTCCATTGGGATTCTGTACAATGGGAGTGAATGGGAAGGGGTTTGGTCCATTGGGATTCTGTACAATGGGAGTGAATGGGAAGGGGTTTGGTCCATTGGGATTCTGTACAATGGGAGTGAATGGGAAGGGGTTTGGTCCATTGGGATTCTATACAATGGGAGTGAATGGGAAGGGGTTTGGTCCATTGGGATTCTGTACAATGGGAGTGAATGGGAAGGGGTTTGGTCCATTGGGATTCTGTACAATGGGAGTGAATGGGAAGGGGTTTGGTCCATTGGGATTCTGTACAATGGGAGTGAATGGGAAGGGGTTTGGTCCATTGGGATTCTGTACAATGGGAGTGAATGGGAAGGGGTTTGGTCCATTGGGATTCTGTACAATGGGAGTGAATGGGAAGGGGTTTGGTCCATTGGGATTCTGTACAATGGGAGTGAGTGGGAAGGGGTTTGGTCCATTGGGATTCTGTACAATGGGAGTGAATGGGAAGGGGTTTGGTCCATTGGGATTCTGTACAATGGGAGTGAATGGGAAGGGGTTTGGTCCATTGGGATTCTATACAATGGGAGTGAATGGGAAGGGGTTTGGTCCATTGGGATTCTATGCAATGGGAGTGAATGGGAAGGGGTTTGGTCCATTGGGATTCTGTGCAATGGGAGTGAATGGGAAGGGGTTTGGTCCATTGGGATTCTGTGCAATGGGAGTGAATGGGAAGGGGTTTGGTCCATTGGGATTCTATATAATGGGAGTGAATGGGAAGGGGTTTGGTCCATTGGGATTCTATACAGTGGGAGTGAATGGGAAGGGGTTTGGTCCATTGGGATTCTATATAATGGGAGTGAATGGGAAGGGGTTTGGTCCATTGGGATTCTATACAGTGGGAGTGAATGGGAAGGGGTTTGGTCCATTGGGATTCTATATAATGGGAGTGAATGGGAAGGGGTTTGGTCCATTGGGATTCTATACAATGGGAGCGAATGGGAAGGGGTTTGGTCCATTGGGATTCTATACAGTGGGAGTGAATGGGAAGGGGTTTGGTCCATTGGGATTCTATATAATGGGAGTGAATGGGAAGGGGTTTGGTTTATTGGGATTCTATACAGTGGGAGTGAATGGGAAGGGGTTTGGTCCATTGGGATTCTATATAATGGGAGTGAATGGGAAGGGGTTTGGTCCATTGGGATTCGATACAATGGGAGTGAATGGGAAGGGGTTTGGTCCATTGGAATTCTCCTCATCTTTTCCCCATATACCTCAATCACATCTCTCTCCCCAGAAACACCTTCATCAGCCCCTTGGCCCTGTGGGAATGGGGGGGAGGGTCTCTCTCTGAGAATCCTGATCCCCGTACCTGGAATTATTGAACGCAATGAGGAATTAGAAAGGAATCTGCCACCCCATCCCCGGCTAGACCCAGTGCTCCCCCCTCATTTTTCTGACGGGACTCGGTCGCTTATTTTACCGACGGCATGCATGGATCGGAAAGGACCGAGCGGGTAGCTGGTTCGAATCCTGCACCGGCCACCATGCACGAATAGTCTGCGCTCCGAGCTGTAAGGGGTCAAAGCCCCTCTTCCCACCGCCCCCCCCTCAACAACTCTTACTGCTTGAAGAGTGAACTGGCTCCCCTGGTCACGGCCAATCGTTAATTTAATAACAAATAAATATTTAACGTGTTGAGATATGAGTCTCACTTGTCCTGTGTGTTGAATTGTTATGGTGTGTGTGTGTGTGTGTGTGTGTGTGTGTGCGTGTCTCTGACTTGGCTCCCGCCCGCACTGCCAGCAGGGCTCGAGGATCGAGCTCTCGCCCAGGGCCCCAAACATGGTATGTTCTTCACCAGAATGGACCAGGAAGGCTATTCAGCTCATCTACGCACCCTTTTCAGGGATAGTTCTTAGAGACACCAGTCAGTGTACAGATATCTCCCTGAGGGAGAGGGGACTGAGAGACACCAGTCAGTGTACAGATATCTCCCTGAGGGAGAGGGACTGAGAGACACCAGTCAGTGTACAGATATCTCCGAGAGAGAGAGGGGACTGAGAGACACCAGTCAGTGTACAGATATCTCCCTGAGGGAGAGGGGACTGAGAGACACCAGTCAGTGTACAGATATCTCCCTGAGAGAGAGGGACTGAGAGACACCAGTCAGTGTACAGATATCTCTCTGAGAGAGAGGGACTGAGAGACACCAGTCAGTGTACAGATATCTCCCTGAGGGAGAGGGGACTGAGAGACACCAGTCAGTGTACAGATATCTCCCTGAGAGAGAGGGGATTGAGAGACACCAGTCAGTGTACAGATATCTCCCTGAGAGAGAGGGGACTGAGAGACACCAGTCAGTGTACAGATATCTCCCTGAGAGAGAGGGACTGAGAGACACCAGTCAGTGTACAGATATCTCCCTGAGAGAGAGGGACTGAGAGACACCAGTCAGTGTACAGATATCTCCCTGAGGGAGAGGGGACTGAGAGACACCAGTCAGTGTACAGATATCTCCCTGAGGGAGAGGGGACTGAGAGACACCAGTCAGTGTACAGATATCTCCCTGAGAGAGAGGGGACTGAGAGACACCAGTCAGTGTACAGATATCTCCCTGAGAGAGAGGGGACTGAGAGACACCAGTCAGTGTACAGATATCTCCCTGAGGGAGAGGGACTGAGAGACACCAGTCAGTGTACAGATATCTCCCTGAGAGAGAGGGACTGAGAGACACCAGTCAGTGTACAGATATCTCCCTGAGGGAGAGGGGACTGAGAGACACCAGTCAGTGTACAGATATCTCCCTGAGGGAGAGGGGACTGAGAGACACCAGTCAGTGTACAGATATCTCCCTGAGGGAGAGGGGACTGAGAGACACCAGTCAGTGTACAGATATCTCCCTGAGGGAGAGGGGACTGAGAGACACCAGTCAGTGTACAGATATCTCCCTGAGAGAGAGGGACTGAGAGACACCAGTCAGTGTACAGATATCTCCCTGAGGGAGAGGGGACTGAGAGACACCAGTCAGTGTACAGATATCTCCCTGAGGGAGAGGGGACTGAGAGACACCAGTCAGTGTACAGATATCTCCCTGAGAGAGGGGACTGAGAGACACCAGTCAGTGTACAGATATCTCACTGAGGGAGAGGGACTGAGAGACACCAGTCAGTGTACAGATATCTCCCTGAGGGAGAGGGGACTGAGAGACACCAGTCAGTGTACAGATATCTCCCTGAGGGAGAGGGGACTGAGAGACACCAGTCAGTGTACAGATATCTCCCTGAGAGAGAGGGACTGAGAGACACCAGTCAGTGTACAGATATCTCCCTGAGGGAGAGGGGACTGAGAGACACCAGTCAGTGTACAGATATCTCCCTGAGGGAGAGGGGACTGAGAGACACCAGTCAGTGTACAGATATCTCCCTGAGAGAGGGGACTGAGAGACACCAGTCAGTGTACAGATATCTCCCTGAGGGAGAGGGGACTGAGAGACACCAGTCAATGTACAGATATCTCCCTGAGAGAGAGGGGACTGAGAGACACCAGTCAGTGTACAGATATCTCCCTGAGGGAGAGGGGACTGAGAGACACCAGTCAGTGTACAGATATCTCCCTGAGAGAGAGGGACTGAGAGACACCAGTCAGTGTACAGATATCTCCCTGAGGGAGAGGGGACTGAGAGACACCAGTCAGTGTACAGATATCTCCCTGAGGGAGAGGGGACTGAGAGACACCAGTCAGTGTACAGATATCTCCCTGAGGGAGAGGGGACTGAGAGACACCAGTCAGTGTACAGATATCTCCCTGAGAGAGAGGGGACTGAGAGACACCAGTCAGTGTACAGATATCTCCCTGAGGGAGAGGGGACTGAGAGACACCAGTCAGTGTACAGATATCTCCCTGAGGGAGAGGGGACTGAGAGACACCAGTCAGTGTACAGATATCTCCCGAGTACCAGTTGTAGTAAGGTCTCCTCTCAACTCCTGACTGTTACTAAGCAGTGTGGTGTGTGTTGAAGATGACCTGGGTAGTAACTGTTTAAATTATATTTGTGGTTTCCTTTACTTAAGTCCCTCAGGGAGCGAACAGCTTGAATTTATCTCGCAGTCTCAACGCGGTAAAACATCTGGAGCCTCTGGAGTGAAAATGGATGCCTGGCACGAAAAGGCGACGAGATAGAAGAGGAGGGCAGCGCCCCGCGTGGTCAGAGGGGCGGGATTTGGAGGGGATCATGAGGGTTAGAGTAAGGCAAACGGCTTTGGAGAGAGAGAGCTCGGGCCATAATTAATAACAAGCAGTTGGAGTTTTAACTAGAGGGTAAATTCGCCAATCCTGAGCTTCAGAACTCGCTCAAAGAGTTACGCCATCTTGGACCTGACTGTCGTGGGTTCGAGCCCCCACTCCGGAGACTCGAGCCCCATAATCCAGGCCGACACTCCCGGCGCCGGTACTGAGGGAGCGCTGCACTGTCGGAGGGGCCGTCTTTCGGATGAGACGTTAAACCGAGGGCCCCGTCTGCCCCTCCCAGGTGGATGTAAAAGATCCCACGGCCACTGTTGGATGAAGAGCAGGGGGGAGTTCTCCCCGGTGTCCTGGGGCCGATATTTATTCCTCAACGAAAAACCCTCTAAAGCAGATAACCTGGTCCTTTATCACGTGGCTGTTTCGAGCTCGGAGGATTAACAGTAGGCCCAACCGAATTCCGAAGTATCTGTATTGAGACCGAGAATCGGCCATGATCATATTGAATGGCGGAGCAGGCTCGAAGGGCCGAATGGCCTACTCCTGCTTTCTATGTTTCTAATCACCCGCCTTTTAAATCTTTCTTTCGCTCTCTGGTACGTGAGACTCTGTATCTTTCCACATTACCTCATCCAGTTGACTGCCCCAACTTCAGCTTTAACAAGAATCTATCCCCAACATTTCACCTTGACTCAACGGTCAATCAACTGGAGGCAGTTACAGGGAACAAAGGTCCTCTACTTCCCCACTTGATTATCAAGGCCTTGGGGAGGGTGCAGAGGAGATTTACCAGGATGGTGCCAGGGATGAGGGACTTCAGTTCCGTGGAGAGACTGGAGAAGCTGGGGTTGTTCTCCTCAGAGCAGAGAAGGTTAAGGGGAGATTTAATCGAGGTGTTCAAAATGATGAGGGGGTTTTGATGGAGCAAGTAGGGAGAAACTTTCCTCTGGTGAGTGAGTCGGTAACCAGAGGTGGTAGATTTAAAATAATTCGCAAACGAACCAGAGGGGAAATGTTTTCACTCAGAGGGTTGCTAGGATCTGGAAGGCACTCCCCTGAAAGGGTGGTGGGAGCAGATTCCGTAGGGACTTTCAAAAGGCAATTGGACTTGAAGAGGGCTAATTTGCAGGGTTAGGGGGAAAAAGCTGGGGTGTGGGACTAATTGGACAGCTCTTTCAAAGAGCCGGCACAGGCACGAGGGGACGAATGGCCTCCTTCTGTGCTGTAAGGTTCGATGATATCTCACTGCTGAGATATCCATGGCATCTCTTAGGGTTGAGTGAACACAGTTGGTGGCCTCTGATGGATCTCCTTATCAGCTGAAACACTGTTTGACTGGAATTCCTTTTACTAACTCAACGTTTCTGACAGAGACGCCCTCAAAAGCTAAAGTTAATGCGAAGTATTAACCCTTTCCTTACAATGGGCCCTCCACCACCATAGAAGGACAAGGGCAGAAGGTGCAAGGGTTTCATCGTCACCTCCAAGTTCCCCTCCGAGTCCCACACCCCATCCCGACTCGGACATATGTCGGCCGTTCCTTCATCGTCGCTGGGTCAAAATCCTGGAACTCCCTTCCTAACGGCACTGTGGGAGAACCTTCACCACACGGACCCCGTCTGCCCCTCTCAGGTGGACATTAAAGATCCCACGGCCACTATTGGAAGAAGAGCAAGGGGGGAGTTCTCCCCGGTGTCCTGGGGCCGATATTTATCCCTCAACCAACATCGCTAAAAAAAAACAGATTATCTGGTCATTCATCTCATCGCTGTTTGTGGGATCTTGCTGTGCGCAAATTGGCTGCTGCGTTTCCTACATGACTACGCATGAAAAAAAAACGGACTTCCTTGGCTGTGAAGGGCTTTGGGAAGGCCAGAGGTCGTGGAAGGAATGCGAGGCCTTTCCGACAGTGCTGTCAGTCTGGATGACGGGCTCAAGTCCTGGAGCAGGGCTCGAACCCACGACTTATTGGACTCAGGGATCACAGCTACCACTGAGCCAAGCTGGAGCCCTGAGGATGTCCCATCTCCACCTCACTGTTTCAACCCCTGAAGCTTCAGGGAGTGATATTTGTTTTGGTTACCATTCGAACCCGTCAATCGAGTAAGCTCTGGAATTCCCTCCCTAAACCTCTCCGCCTCTCTCTCCTTTTAAGACCCCTCCTGAAAACCAACCTCTTTGACCGAGCTTTTGGTCACCTCTCCTAATATCTCCTTATGTGGCTCGATCTCAGCTTTACGCTCCCAGGAAGGGCCTTGGGACGTTATAGGCGCTATATAAATGCAAGTTGGCTTGTTTGAGGCTTGCTGACTCATTTTCCCTCACTTGCATCCGTGTGTCTGCGATTTGCCAACCAGGGACCAGGCCCAAGTTCTCTCGAAGGCCTCGATAGAAGATTAATGCAGCCACTCAGTTAACGAGCGTAGCTAATTAGTTCTGTCTAATTGGGGCAGTGCAGGCTCGAAATGCGCCTCAGCAATTTCTTAGCTGGGTATCCTTCAGGCATTCGCCTCTCTACCTGCTAGGGACACCAACTCTGATTGGACGTAATCCAGGGGGGGTTCATTACGTGACCTCCCCTCCACCCGGCTATTGGTCGCCCACCCTCGCGGAGACCCGCCATTGGTCCTCCGCCCTCGCGGAGCCCCGCCATTGGTCGCCCACCCTCGCGGAGACCCGCCATTGGTCCTCCGCCCTCGCGGAGCCCCGCCATTGGTCGCCCACCCTCGCGGAGACCCGCCATTGGTCCTCCGCCCTCGCGGAGCCCCGCCATTGGTCGCCCACCCTCGCGGAGACCCGCCATTGGTCCTCCGCCCTCGCGGAGCCCCGCCATTGGTCGCCCACCCTCGCCCAACCGGCGTGCGTCCTGGGGAACAGCCCGTAGAGCACAGCGTCCTGTCTAACTGAACTGTTGGGGATCAACCAGGACAGACACCAACCCATCTCTCTCCACACCCTCTGCGCGAAGGGGGAAGCCCATCAGGAGATGGACTGCGGTCTCCTCCCCACCGCAGAGGGCAGCTCGCAGTGACGCTGAAATTCCGTGCGTGTTGGAAGGACCACACCAGGAGGGACCTTCTCACCACCATCCGGGCCGTATCCCGGTGCCCGTTGGTCAGTTCTGACGACGAGACGCTCTGCCGCATGGCATCGACCGCCTGGTTGAGGAACTGCCCGATCTGATCCACCCTCTCCGTCCCCCAGTGTCGACCGCTGTCGCTGGAGAAATGCAAACTCTTAATCGTTGACCGATTGCAGAAGGCTCTCGAGGTCCTTCTTGCCGTGTGGAGGGAAGGAAGTCTCCGAACTCTTCAGGGTGAATCCGTCCCTGAACTATTGCGGAAGACAAGAAAGTGAAGGAGCAGGCTGGGAGACTGCCCGGAGAGAAGTTAACAGGAAGCAGCCAGCGAGAATTTATAAAGAAATTCTCAACAGAACCAATCTCCCATTTTCGTCAAATGTGCAAGAAGAATTGATTGGAAGGTCCAACTGGAAGAATTTGAAGTAGGGAGGGAGCATAAACACCAGCATGGACCAGTGGGCCGAATGGCCTTGTTTCTGTGCTGGACATTCGATGTAATTCGAAATGGTCAACCCCAAGTTTAGATTCCCTACGAGTATTTCCAGGGAAGGGTTAACTCTGCTCTCAACCAGCGAGTGTAGCTCAACGGATTTGGGTGCGGGGTTTCGTAACGAGTGCTCCCTCTGAGTGTGGACGTCCCACTGGAATCGTAGGACTGCGGGATTAACCCTTAAAGTACAGAGGGATAGGTAGAAGTTACAACACGGAAACAGGCCATTCGGCCCAGCCAGTCCGTGTTGGCGTTTACCGTCCAGACGAGCAAATTGTCCTCGTCACAATTATCCGCCCTGTTTCCCACATTCCTTCATCCACCTCTCCAATCTTATCGTGACTGTTGACATAGTTTCTGCCTCAACCACTAACCCTGGGAGTGAATCCTACACTCTCACAACTCTCTCCCTGTGTGTGAGGACGTCTCTGCTGCCCTCTGCTCTAAATCCATTACATGTAGCCTTGTATCTCACGTCCCTCGCTCTTGGCCCCTCAACTACTGGAAACAATCTGCTCCGAGCTACCTTCTCCCCATCCCCTTCATAGTTTGAAACACTTCTATCCTATCTCCCCATAACCATAGAACGACACAGCAAGGAAGGAGGCCACTCGGCCCATTGTGCCTGTGCTGGCTCTTTGAAAGAGCCATCCAATTAGTCCCACTCTTTCCCCATAGCCCTGCAAATTCTTCCTTTGCAAGCGTTCATCCAATTGATGGGGTCAGACGAAGAAAGGTTGGAGGAGGCTCATGTGGAGTATAAAGGCCGGCATGGGCCAGTTGGGCTGAATGGCCTGTCTCTGCGCTGTAAATTCTGTGCAATTCCCTTTCGAAAGTTACCGCTGAATCTGCTTCCACCGCCCTCTCGGGCAGCGCGTTCCAGATCGCAACAAGATCGTAAAGAAGAATTGCTCCTCGGTTTTTCAAGTAAAAGTAACAGGGGATGAATTCTCTCGGCCGTTCTCCTGGTCTGTCCTGTAACTTCAGTGTAAACCCTGTTTATAGAATCATAGAATCATAGAAGTTACAACATGGAAACAGGCCCTTCGGCCCAACATGTCCATGTCGCCCAGTTTATACCACTAAGCTAGTCCCAATTGCCTGCACTTGGCCCATATCCCTCGATACCCATCTTCCCCATGTAACTGTCCAAATGCTTTTTAAAAGACAAAATTGTACCCGCCTCTACTACTGCCTCTGGCAGCTCGTTCCAGACACTCACCACCCTTTGAGTGAAAAAATTGCCCCTCTGGACCCTTTTGTATCTCTCCCCTCTCACCTTAAATCTATGCCCCCTCGTTATAGACTCCCCTACCTTTGGGAAAAGATTTTGACTATCTACCTTATCTATGCCCCTCATTATTTTATAGACTTCTATAAGATCACCCCTTAACCTCCTACTCTCCAGGGAAAAAAGTCCCAGTCTGTCTAACCTCTCCCTGTAAGTCAAACCATCAAGTCCCGGTAGCATCCCAGTAAATCTTTTCTGCACTCTTTCTAGTTTAATAATATCCTTTCTATAATAGGGTGACCAGAACTGTACACAGTATTCCAAGTGTGGCCTCACCAATGCCCTGTACAACTTCAACAAGACATCCCAACTCCTGCATTCAATGTTCTGACCAATGAAACCAAGCATGCCGAATGCCTTCTTCACCACCCTATCCACCTGTGACTCCACTTTCAAGGAGCTATGAATCTGTACTCCCAGATCTCTTTGTTCTATAACTCTCCCCAATGCCCTACCATTAACGGAGTAGGTCCTGGCCCGATTCGATCTACCAAAATGCATCACCTCACATTTATCTAAATTAAACTCCATCTGCCATTCATCGGCCCACTGGCCCAATTTATCAAGATCCCGTTGCAATCCTAGATAACCTTCTTCACTGTCCACAATGCCACCAATCTTGGTGTCATCTGCAAACTTACCAACCATGCCTCCTAAATTCTCATCCAAATCATTAATATAAATAACAAATAACAGCGGACCCAGCACCGATCCCTGAGGCACACCGCTGGACACAGGCATCCAGTTTGAAAAACAACCCTCTACAACCACCCTCTGTCTTCTGTCGTCAAGCCAATTTTGTATCCAATTGGCTACCTCACCTTGGATCCCATGAGATTTAACCTTATGTAACAACCTACCATGCGGTACCTTGTCAAATGCTTTGCTGAAGTCCATGTAGACCACGTCTACTGCACAGCCCTCATCTATCTTCTTGGTTACCCCTTCAAAAAACTCAATCAAATTCGTGAGACATGATTTTCCTCTCACAAAACCATGCTGACTGTTCCTAATCAGTCCCTGCCTCTCCAAATGCCTGTAGATCCTGTCCCTCAGAATACCCTCTAACAACTTACCCACTACAGATGTCAGGCTCACCGGTCTGTAGTTCCCAGGCTTTTCCCTGCCGCCCTTCTTAAACAAAGGCACAACATTTGCTACCCTCCAATCTTCAGGCACCTCACCTGTAGCGGTGGATGATTCAAATATCTCTGCTAGGGGACCCGCAATTTCCTCCCTAACCTCCCATAACGTCCTGGGATACATTTCATCAGGTCCCGGAGATTTATCTACCTTGATGCGCGTTAAGACTTCCAGCACCTCCCTCTCTGTAATATGTACACTCCTCAAGACATCACTATTTATTTCCCCAAGTTCCCGAACATCCATGCCTTTCTCAACCGTAAATACCGATGTGAAATATTCATTCAGGATCTCACCCATCTCTTGTGGTTCCGCACATAGATGACCTTGTTGATCCTTAAGAGGCCCTACTCTCTCCCTAGTTACCCTTTTGCCCTTTATGTATTTGTAGAAGCTCTTTGGATTCGCCTTTGCCTGATCTGCCAAAGCAATCTCATGTCCCCTTTTTGCCCTCCTGATTTCTCTCTTTGTCGGGGTACGGCGGGGTTCGGACTGAACTTAGGATGGCGTACAGGGAGAAGATGCTGATCATAAACTAGCAGAACCTAAAATATCCAATGCCGGCCGACATTTATCGCCTAGTCACAACCTTGAGAAGTTGGTGGTGAGCCGCCTTCTTGAACCGCTGCAGTCCGTGTGGTGAAGGTTCTCCCACAGTGCTGTTGGGAAGGGAGTTCCAGGATTTGAGGCCCAGCGATGAATCAGTCAAGATTGGGAATGAAAGGATTCAGTTGCCCATTGGAAATGCATAGCACTGCAGTAAAACATAGAGTCTCTCGTTCAAAACCCTTTAGGAACGGTGCTTGGAGATGCTCGTTAGTGGTTTCTAAAGCCTGTGACTGCAGGCCATCAATAAATAAACATTATGTTAGAAGATTGATTTTCCTTCATCACCCAGAAGGTCCAAGGCAATCTATCAGCGATAGGCAACAGCATTTGTTAAAGCACAGGCTATATATTGAGCAAACGTCCAGGCAGTGTGATTACTGTATACCAGGAGTCAGCAAATCCACTGGCTAATCTATCTCTCTGACCTCCTCCAGCCCCTACAACCCTCCGAGATCTCTGCGCTCCTCCAATTCTGCCCTCTTGTCCATCCCCCGATTTCCATCGCTCCGCCATTGGCGGCCGTGCCTTCAGCTGCCTGGGCCCTAAGCTCTGGAATTCCCTCCCTAAACCTCTCCGCCTCTCTCTCCTCCTTTAAGACGCTCCTTAAAACCCACCTCTTTGGCCGAGCTTTTGGTCACCTGTCCTAATATCTCCTTATGTGGCTCGGTGTCAAACTTTATTTGATAATCACTCCTGTGAAGCGCCTTGGGGACGTTTTAATATGTCAAAGGCGCTATATAAATGCAGGTTGATGTTGCCATTTGGCAGCCAAAGAATGAAATGGCAATCTAATGTTTCTGCACTCAAAGACAGCACTGTCATCATCTCCACTCCCCAGGCTCAAAGTGTCACCTGGGCAAGTCTACTGTGAAAAATCGGGCAGGTCCTGGGAGTGTTTGATGGGACAGTGTAGAGGGAGCTTTACTCTGTATCTAACCCTGTACCTGCCCTGGGAGTGTTTGATGGGACAGTGTAGAGGGAGCTTTACTCTGTATCTAACCCTGTACCTGCCCTGGGAGTGTTTGATGGGACAGTGTAGAGGGAGCTTTACTCTGTATCTAACCCGTGCTGTACCTGCCCTGGGAGTGTTTGATGGGACAGTGTAGAGGGAGCTTTACTCTGTATCTAACCCTGTACCTGCCCTGGGAGTGTTTGATGGGACAGTGTAGAGGGAGCTTTACTCTGTATCTAACCCTGTACCTGCCCTGGGAGTGTTTGATGGGACAGTGTAGAGGGAGCTTTACTCTGTATCTAACCCTGTACCTGCCCTGGGAGTGTTTGATGGGACAGTGTAGAGGGAGCTTTACTCTGTATCTAACCCTGTACCTGCCCTGGGAGTGTTTGATGGGACAGTGTAGAGGGAGCTTTACTCTGTATCTAACCCTGTACCTGCCCTGGGAGTGTTTGATGGGACAGTGTAGAGGGAGCTTTACTCTGTATCTAACCCGTGCTGTACCTGCCCTGGGAGTGTTTGATGGGACAGTGTAGAGGGAGCTTTACTCTTTATCTAACCCGTGCTGTACCTGCCCTGGGAGTGTTTGATGGGACATTGTAGAGGGAGCTTTACTCTGTATCTAACCCGTGCTGTACCTGCCCTGGGAGGGTTTGATGGGACAGTGTAGAGGGAGCTTTACTCTGTATCTAACCCGTGCTGTACCTGCCCTGGGAGTGTTTGATGGGACATTGTAGAGGGAGCTTTACTCTTTATCTAACCCGTGCTGTACCTGCCCTGGGAGTGCTTGACAGGACAGTGTCTGTCTCCCTCCCACAGGAGTTTGCGTTACTGGCAACTTTGGAATTTGATATTGGGATATTGGGATCTTTTCCCAGATTTGCTAACCATTGCTCAAACCATGATGAGGAGCAGGAACCCTTCCCAGTTAACACCTACCCTACATTAGGACAATGAGGGATCCTCTCAGCCCCCCTCCCACGGCCCCAGCCATCAGCACTGAGCGAGGATGATTGTGGCATTTTTCCCCTCAGTCTCTGAGCAGCAGAGTTGTCACAGGAGCCAGGGTATAATTCTAATTTATTACAGGCCTCAGTTCAGGCCTGCAAAAGCCTCTCGAATTGAGGAGACAGCGGGTTCAATTAATTTACGATGCGTCAGTTTAAAGCGACAGACAGAAGTACCTCGGCCTGAGCTGACCGAGCTTCATTGGATTCCCACTGATAGGCCGACTGTCAGAAAATAGAGTCCATTAAACTGATCACAGAGGCCTGCACTCATGGGTTAGAGCCTCGCCGTCTATTTACACCGTGACAGATGGACTTAAATAGAGACTATTGATTGTCGAGCATGTTCCAGCCTTGACGGAGCCTTTAAATCTCCTGGTTATTTGGCAGTCGGGTTTCAATGTAGAGATTTAAAAACCTCAAACTCAGGCATTTTCTATGGACGGTTCAACTGGGCCCAAAGGTGCAAAAACCGCACAACTTTCACAGGTCTGTCTGTCTGTCTGTCTGTCTGACTGTCTGTCTATCCATCTACCTGTCTATGTGTCTGTTTCCTTCGCTCTCTCTTGCTCTTTTTTCTCTCTCCACTCTATCTCTCTCTTTCTCTCTCTCGCTCTGTCTCTCTCCTCTCTCTTTCTCTCTCTGTTTCTCTAACACTGTCCCTCTCTCTCTCTATTTCTCCTATCTCTCTCTCTCTCTGTCTCTCTCTCCTCTCTCTCTCTTTTCTCTAACATTGTCGCTCTCTCTCTCTTTCTCCTGTCTCTCTCTCTCTGTCTCTCTCTCTTTTCTCTAACATTGTCCCTCTCTCTCTCTCTCTTTCTCTTGCTCCTGTCTCTCTCTCTATCTCTCTCCTTTCTCTTTCTCTCTCTTTCTCTAACACTCTCCCTCTCACTCTGTCTCTCTTTCTCTTGCTCCTGTCTTTCTCTCCCTGTCTCTCTCTCTCTGTCTCTCTCTCTTTCTCCCGGTCTCTGTCTTTCTCTCCCTGTCTCTTTCTCCTGCTCCTGTCTGTCTCTCTCTCTGTCTGTCTCTCTCCCTATCTTGCTCTTTCTTTCTCTTGCTTCTATCTCTCTCTCTCTCTCTCTCTCCCTGTCTCTCTCTTACTGTCTCTCTCCCCCTCTCTGTCTCTTTCTCTCCCTATCTCTCTGTCTCTCTCTGTCTGTCTCTGTCTCCTGCTCCTGTCTCTCTGTCTCTCTGACCCTCTCTGTCTGTCTGTCTCTGTTTCTCTCTGTTTGTCTCTCTCCCCCTATCTCTCTCTCCTCCCTCGCTCTCTCTCTCTCTCCCTCTTTCTCCCTCTCCCTGTCTCTCTTTCTCTCCCTCTCTCTCCCTCTCTCTCTCCCTCTCCCTCTCTCCCTCGTTCTCTCTCTCCCTGTGTCTCTCTCTCTCTCCTCTCTCTCTCTTTTCTCTAACATTGTCCCTCTCTCTCTCTCTGTCTCTTTCTCCTGCTCCTGTCTGTCTCTCTCCCTGTCTCGCTCTTTCTTTCTCTCCCTTCTATCTCTCCCTCTCTCTCTCTCTCTCCCTCTCTCTCTCTCTCTGTTTCTCTCTCTCTGTCTCTCTCTCTCTGTCTCTCTCTGACTGTCTCTCTCTGACTGTCTCTCTCAACCTGTCTGTCTCTTTCTCTCCCTGTCTCTCTGTCTCTCTCTGTCTGTCTCTGTCTCCTGCTCCTGTCTCTCTGTCTCTCTCTGTCTGTCTGTCTCTGTCTCTCTCTGTTTGTCTCTCTCCCCCTATCTCTCCCTGTCTCTCTCTCTCTCCCTGTCTCTCTCTCCCCCTCTCCCTCTTTCTCTCCCCCTCTCCCTCTTTCTCTCCCTGTCCCTCTCTCTCCCCCTCTTTCTCTCCCTGTCTCTCTCTCTCTATCTCTCTCTCTCTCCCTCTCTCCCTCTATCTCTACCTCCCTCTCTCCCTCCCCCTCTTTCTCTCCCTGTCTCTCTCTCTCTCTCCGTCTCTCTCTCTCTCTCTCCCTGTCTCTGTCTCTCTCTCTCCCTGTCTCCGTCTCTCACACTCTCCCCCTATCTCTCCCTCCTCCCTCTTTCTCTCTCTCTCTCTCTCTCCCCCCCTCTCTCCCTCTCCCTCTCTCCCTCTCTCTCTCTCCCTCTCTCCCTCCCTCCCTCTCTCTCTCTCTCTCTCCCTCTCTCCCTCTCTGTATTCTCCACACACCCACACTCTCAGCACTGAGGGCCCCTCACGCATTGTGAACGAACCTCACCATTGGCCCCCTTTTTCTGCCTCTGATTCATCGTCTCCCATAACCCAGGGCCATCCGACAATTTGCTTTGATTTGGAGAACAATGATCAGAAGCAGGGCCCTGTCAACTGAGGCTGCTCATCGCCAACGAAACCACAATGTGACGAATCAGTGAGTTTACAGTCCTGTCACCATCATTAATCAGGAACAGACTTTAACTCCCATCAGATTTTATTCCTCCTCTTCCCCTGCCTGTCTTTTCTCTCCCTCTTGTCCTCATTGTCATTTTTAGCCAACGGTCACTTTTCTCGGTGGCTCACCTCCGAGTCACAAAGGTCGCTGGTTCGAGCCCCCACTCCAGAGACTTGAGCCCGTAATCCAGGCCGACACTCCCCAGGTGGTGAAAGGCGCTATATAAATGCAAATCTTTCTTTCTCCAGTGACCTACACCCCCACCGCCCCTATCTTTACCCGTCAATGGGATGGCCGATGTTCCTGTTCATCCCATGGCCCTTTGCTAAGGGGGGAGGGTGTGGGGGGTTTAATTAATAACAGGACCCTCTGATGAGGGAGTGTTATCGCCGGAGGTGAACGAGAGGCAATAGCGCGATTCCCAATCCCTGCTCGTGTCCTGCGGAGCTCCGAGAAACAAGACTGTTTTGGGTCTCATCGCCAGACATCAAAGTCTCATCTCAAGACCCCTTTTTAATGGGTGCCTCACTCCATCACTCTGTCCTCTCTCAGCGTGTCTGCTCCCCGCCTCCACCACCCACTGCCCACCCCGCCAATGCCCTCGCTGGTGCCAGTCAGCCAGTTGTGCCTGGGTTGCTGACAGGAGCAAGGGGGATTGGAGTACAAGAGTAAGGAAGTCTTGCTGCAATTGTACAGGGCTTTGGTGAGACCTCACCTGGAGTACTGTGTACAGTTTTGGTCTCCTTATCTAAGGAAGGATATACTTGCCTTAGAGGGGGTGCAACGAAGGTTCACTAGATTGATTCCTGGGATGAGAGGGTTGTCCTATGAGGAGAGATTGAGTAGAATGGGCCGATACTCTCTGGAGTTTAGAAGAATGAGAGGTGATCTCATTGAAACATCTAAGATTCTGAGAGGGCTTGACAGGGTAGATGCTGAGAGGCTGTTTCCCCTGGCTGGAGAGTCTAGAACTAGGGGGCATAGTCTCAGGATAAGGGGTCGGCCATTTAGGACTGAGATGAGGAGGAATTTCTTCACTCAGAGGGTTGTGAATCTTTGGAATTCTCTATCCCAGAGGGCTGTGGGTGCTCAGTCATTGAGTATATTCAAGGTTGAGATGGTTAGATTTTTGGACTCTATGGGAATCGAGGGATATGGGGATCGGGCGGGAAAGTGGAGTTGAGGTCGAAGATCAGCCATGATCTGATTGAATGGCGGAGCAGACTCGAGGGGCCGTGTGGCCTACTCCTGCTCCTGCTTCTCATGAGCCCAGTCTGGAGGGGATATTCCTTGTCGCCCAGTAGACCTGACGGCCTGTTTTGGAATAAAGGTGGCACAGGGGACTGGCACAGGATAGCGGGCACAGACCTGCCTGATGGTCGCAAATCAGCTGGACGCTGAGGGTCAGGCAGAATCGGTGGAGAAAGAAACAGAGTTAACATTTCAGTGGATGAACCAGTGGATGTGGTGTATTTGGATTTTCAGAAGGCTTTTGATAAGGTCCCACACAAGAGGTTAGTGTGCAAAATTAAAGCACATGGGATTGGGGGGAATATACTGGCATGGATTGAGAATTGGTTGATAGACATGAAACAGAGAGTAGGAATAAACGGGTCTTTTTCCGGGTGGCAGGCAGTGACTAGTGGGGTACCGCAGGGATCAGTGCTTGGGCCCCAGCTATTCACAATATATATCAATGATTTGGATGAGGGAACTAAATGTAACATTTCCAAGTTTGCAGGCGACACAAAGCTGGGGTGGAATGTGAGCTGTGAGGAGGATGCAAAGAGGCTTCAATGTGATTTAGACCAGTTGGGTGAGTGGGTAAGAACATGGCAAATGCAGTATAACGTGGATAAATGTGAGGTTATCCACTTTGGTTGTAAAAACAGAAAGGCAGATTATTATCTGAAAGGTGATAGATTGGGACAAGGGGAGGTGCAAGAGATCTGGGTGTCCTTGTACACCAGTCGCTGAAAGCGAGCATTCAGGTGCAGCAAGCAGTTAGGAAGGCGAATGGTATGTTGGCCTTCATTGCAAGAGGATTTGAGTGCAGGAGCGGGGATGTCTTACTGCAGTTATACAGGGCCTTGGTGAGACCACATCTGGAGTATTGTGTGCAGTTTTGGTCTCCTTATCCGAGGAAGGATGTCCTTGCCATGGAGGGAGTGCAACGAAGGTTTACCAGACTGATTCCTGGGATGGCAGGACTGACGTATGAGGAGAGATTGGGTCGACTAGGCCTATATTCTCTAGAGTTTAGAAGAATGAGAGGTGATCTCATCAAAACATATAAAATTCTAACAGGACGAGACAGACTAGATGCAGGGAGGATGTTCCCGATGGCTGGGGAGTCCAGAACCAGGGGTCACAGTCTCAGGATACGGGGGATGCCATTTAGAACCGAGATGAGGAGAAATTTCTTCACTCAGAGGGTGGTGAACCTGTGGAATTCTCTACCACAGAAGGCAGTGGAGGCCAAGTCATTAGATGTATTCAAGAAGGAGATAGATATATTTCTTAATGCTCAAGGGATCAAGGGAAATGGGGAAAAAGCGGGAACAGGGTACTGAGTTAGACGATCAGCTGTGGTCATTTTGAATGGCGGAGCAGGCTCGAAGGGCCGAATGGCCTACTCTTGCTCCTATTTTCTATGAATCTATGATTCTAGCTCGACGACCTTTCGTCAGAACTGGAAGATTTTTCAGCAAGTATGGAACGAGGGAAAGGCAGGGGGAGGTGGGGGGAGGACAAAAGGGAAGGTCGGTGAGAGGGCGGAGGGCAGGAGTGATTAAATGACAAAAGGGATGATGGTGCGAGGCAAGGAGGGTGTTAATGGGACAAGTGAAGAAACAAAAGATGGGTGTAAATGGTAACAGCAGAACCATTACCAGCACCTGCTGTCCAAAAAAATGGGAGCAGTGATTCTGATCTGGGGTTCATTTCTAGAGGGATCGATTTGAAAAGCAGGGATGTTATGTTAAACTTGGTTAGACCACACTTGGAGCACTGTGCACAGTTCTGGTCTCCATATACCATGGTTAGACCACACTTGGAGCACTGTGCACAGTTCTGCTCTCCATATACCTTGGTTAGACCACACTTGGAGCACTGGGCACAGTTCTGCTCTCCATATACCTTGGTTAGACCACACTTGGAGCACTGGGCACAGTTCTGCTCTCCATATACCTTGGTTAGACCACACTTGGAGCACTGTGCACAGTTCTGCTCTCCATATACCTTGGTTAGACCACACTTGGAGCACTGGGCACAGTTCTGCTCTCCATATACCTTGGTTAGACCACACTTGGAGCACTGTGCACAGTTCTGGTCTCCATATACCTTGGTTAGACCACACTTGGAGCACTGGGCACAGTTCTGGTCTCCATATTATAAAAATGATATAGAGGCACTGGAGAAGGTGCAGAAAAGATTTACAAGGATGATACCAGAACTGAGAGGTTATAACTATCAGGAAAGACTGAACAGACTGGGGCTCATTTCTCTCGAAAAGAGAAGGCTGAGGGGTGACCTGATAGAGGTCTTTAAAATTATGAAAGGGTTCGATAGGGTAGACGTAGAGAAGATGTTTCCACTTGTGGGGGAGACCAGAACTAGGGGGCCATAAATATAAGAGAGTCACTAATAAATCCAATCGGGAATTCAGGAGAAACTTCTTTACCCAGAGAGTGGTGAGAATGTGGAACTCGCTCCCACATGGAGTGGTTGAGGTGAATAATGTAGATTGTTTTAAGGGGAAGCTGGATAAACACATGAGGGAGAAAGGAATAGAAGGATAGGGGGAGAGGGTGAGATGAAGTAGGGAGGGAGGAGGCTCGTGTGGAGCATAAACACCAGCATGGACCAGTTGGGCCGAATGGCCTCTTTCTGTGCTGCAGGCTCGATGTAACTCGATGTAAAATAGGCCCAAAAGCAACCAGAAGTTAACCAGCAGCCTGATAGGACAAACCAGCAATTATCCTGTGAGCAGTGGATGAGCCCTTTAAATAGCTGACGGAGACTCCTTCCTGCCTGTCAGAGCCGGAAGTTTCCGGTCGAGTTGGTCACGTGTCGATTCAGGCGCTGGGTTGCCCGCCGTCGCAAATGGGGTCCTCCAACAAGCGTAGGACCCTCATTTAAATATTTAAATCAGTCCTCTTGGCACGGGCCCGGGACGCCTATGGAACCGCCCGATCCAAGATGGCGGGCGACGCACATCCGGTGGGGAACGAGAGTTGGCGCGCCAGCTGCCATCTTGGGTGCCTGTAAAACGGGCATGGTGCCAACCAAATTTCGAGGCCAAATTTCCTCCTTGCACGAGCCCTCCCCACTCCTGCAGTCTTCCCACTCGGGAGAATAGACGCAAGTGATGGAGGGAAGAGAGAGGAAGAAGAGACGGAGAGAGAAACAGGAGAGAGAGAAAATCAGGAGAGGAGGAGAGAGAGAGTAACGGGAGAGATTTTTGTTGGGTGAGGGTATCGAGGGATATGGAGCTGAGGCGGGGAGATGGAGTTGAGGTTAAGATCAGCCATGAACTGATTGAATGGCACAGCAGGTTCGAGGGGCTGAATGGCCTCCTCCTGTTGCTAATTCATTCACACACACACACACACACACACAAAACTTACACACACACACACACACACACACACACACAAAACTTACACACACAAAACTTACACACACACACAAAACTTACACACACACACACACACACACACAAAACTTACACACACACACACACACACACACACACAAAACTTACACACACACACACACACACACACAAAACTTACACACACACACACACACACACACACAAAACTTACACACACACACACACACACACACAAAACTTACACACACACACACACACACACACACAAAACTTACACACACACACACACACACACACACAAAACTTACACACACACACACACACACACACACAAAACTTACACACACACACACACACACACACACAAAACTTACACACACACACACACACACACACACAAAACTTACACACACACACACACACACACACACACAAAACTTACACACACACACACACACACACACACACAAAACTTACACACACACACACACACACACACACAAAACTTACACACACACACACACACACACACACAAAACTTACACACACACACACACACACACACACAAAACTTACACACACACACACACACACACACACAAAACTTACACACACACACACACACACACACACAAAACTTACACACACACACACACACACACACACAAAACTTACACACACACACACACACACACACACAAAACTTACACACACACACACACACACACACACAAAACTTACACACACACACACACACACACACACAAAACTTACACACACACACACACACACACAAAACTTACACACACACACACACACACACACACAAAACTTACACACACACACACACACACACACACAAAACTTACACACACACACACACACACACACACAAAACTTACACACACACACACACACACACACACAAAACTTACACACACACACACACACACACACACAAAACTTACACACACACACACACACACACACACAAAACTTACACACACACACACACACACACACACACAAAACTTACACACACACACACACACACACACACAAAACTTACACACACACACACACACACACACACAAAACTTACACACACACACACACACACACACAAAACTTACACACACACACACACACACACACAAAACTTACACACACACACACACACACACACAAAACTTACACACACACACACACACACACACACAAAACTTACACACACACACACACACACACACACAAAACTTACACACACACACACACACACACACACACAAACTTACACACACACACACACACACACACACAAAACTTACACACACACACACACACACACACA
>NW_027139979.1:22710-35210 GCF_035084215.1 Heptranchias perlo | reverse complement strand
CTCGTTTTACAGCCAACGAGGTACTTGACCGGGTGGAGGTGAGAGGTCACGCGATGAAGCCTCCAGGAAGACGTCCAACTGGAGTTGGCGACCCCCCGCCCCCCGGGAAACCACCCCCAGGATCGGAGCCCCGGCGAGAGCCAACGTCGACGGAGAGGGGGGGGGAAACGGGGACAGGACGACTTCTGAAAGCCCTCTCGGTCTCTGGAGGACGCCGGCTGCTCCTCCATTTTGTGGCCACGGGAGCTGATTCGAATTCGAATACAAAGTTTATTTTCCCTTCGTGAAAAAAAAAAAGCAAAGCCGCCTCGATTGACGCAGGCGTCGACATTTCGTCGGTTTTAAAGCTGCCAGACATTTCCGTCGGGCTCTGCTGCGCCTCAAAATGGCTGCCAAGGCGTCCAAATATCGGCCTGAAAGATGTTCCCACTGGAACGGTCTGGGCCTGCCGGGTAGCGACACTCTCCGAATCGTCCACACGCTTGTTTTGAAATCCACACCCGCTTATCTGCTTAAACCGTGCGTCAAACGGAACAATCGACGCGTCTTGTTGACAATCCATAACTTCGCCTCTCACCTTTGACATTTGACTTAACATTACGCCCTCTTTTCAACTTTCCTTTTTGAAAATGAGGTGCTCAACGCTGCAGCATTACAAATAAAAAATACTCCTGGGCCCGACCGCCCAGCGGGTAAAAGCAATTTTAACGGGCAGCTTACCGTCATCCATTTTAGAGGCTTGCCCAAAGAATGTCCGCAGCCTAACATGGCCAGGCCCGTTCGCGCCAGCGTGGAATCCCCACGCTACCGCAAAAAGGTCTTTGCGGTCTAAAGGTCGCCGTGCGCAAATCAGACGGCTAACGGGCCTCCTAACTTTCAAAACTTGGCAGCCATCTTTGGCTGATGGTTGCTAGGCCCAAAGCCTCCAGTGACATTTGACCTCCCCTGTGTTGACATGCGTCTTGGCCTCGTGTTTCTCGACTCGATGCAAACCCCACTCGTATATTAAAAATACAGATACGAGTTCAGCAGAATTACATTCATAATTTTAGTCAAATACTTGGGACTCACTTATCATCATACCAGGTTATCATATAATCGGCTTTGCACAAATACCATCAATACTGTCACCATTTTAAGACATATAAACCCACTCAAAACTTTAGAATAAATGACATAATCCACTTGTTTCATTAACATATTAAATAATAATCCATCCAAAGTCTCAAGAGTTAATCCTGTCGGGGTGTTTGACTGGCCCACACCGCCGGGCCTACGCGGTCAGGCTTGGCCGAGTCGCCAGCGGGCTTCAACGGCGAGATTCCCCCCCCCCGCTGGGTTCTGACCCGTCGTCAGCCATTCACGGCGGGCCACTTCCTCGTGACTAGGCCTCACCTCCAACTCGATCCCCTCCGGCCGGATTAACGGGCTCAATCCCAGCCTCCGCTCCCTCCCCCGGCAGCCTGGGCGCTGGCTGTCCTCTCCGCGGCTCAACCTCGATCAGGAAGCCTCACGTATACATGGGAGTTACAGCAGGGAAACAGGGCTCTCCCGTGTCGGTGTTTGTCTTCCACATGAGCAACATCCTAATCCCATATTCCCATATCCAATTCCTTCAACCCCCCCGATCCAACCTAGTCTTAATCTTCTATACTCGAGAATAGTCTGTGCAACCTGTCCTCGTAATTTACCCCTTTTAGCCCCGATATCGTTCTGGTGAATCTGCCCTGCACCCCCTCCAAGGCCAATATGACCTTCCTGAGGTGCGGGGCCCACAACGGAACGGGGTATCTCCAAATGGAGTCTGACCAAAGCTTTATACAACTGTGGCATCACCTCCTTGCTCTTTGCAACCCAACCCTCAATGAGATAAAGGCCAACGTCCCATTGGCCCATTCTTGGTCTCAACGTTGGCCGTTTTCTGTCGTCGACCCTTCGGTGTGAAGCCAGAGGACCCGGAGGTGTCCAGCTCATTGCTCGCACGTTTCCTGGCGGGAAGGGGGTTGGTGAGGGGGGGGGGGAAGAGGTCAAAAGGGGTTCAGCGTCGACAGAAATCAGGATCAATCGTCGATCGTAACCCGACCCCGCCAGCGCAGGCCGCGTCTACCCAGCGTGCCCGGCGGTGACCTCTCACCTCGGATACACAATCGCCAGGTACCTCAGGCAAGTGGTCAGTCTTCGAGAAGGATATTTGAGCGGGAGGGGCTTCACAGCCAAGCCCCGACCCATCCTCATATGACGGGGGGAGGGGGGCACTGAGGCCAACAATGCGACTTGGGCGAGGCATCAAAGGATTGATGTACTCGCGCTCGAGCTTTGAGGAGGGGAGGGGAGACGCTGGGGGTGAGGAGGGCTAAGGGGGTCGGCAATGGGTTAAAACAGGAGGGCTGAGGAGCCCCATCGAGGGTCTTCAAAATGGCAGAGCTGAGCTCGTATTCATCGACCCTCGGATCAGGGGGTTCAAAATAAATGGAGAGAGAGAGAGAGAGAGAAAGAAAAAGAGAGAGAGAGAGAGAGAGAGACTGAAAGAAAGAGAGAGAGAGAGAGAGAAAAACTGAGACTGAAAAAGAGTAAGTTAGAGAGAGAGAGATGAACTGAGACTGAAAGAGAGAGAGAAAGAGAGAGAAAGAAAGAAAGAGAGAGAGAAAGAGTAAGTTAGAGAGAGAGAGAGATGAACTGAGACTGAAAGAGAGAGAAAGAGAGAGAGAAAGAAAGAAAGAAAGAAAGAGAGAGAGAGAGAAAGAGGAAGTTAGAGAGATGAACTGAGACTGAGAGAGAGAGAGAGAAAGAAAGAAAGAAAGTTAGAGAGATGAACTGAGACTGGAGAGAGAGAGAGAGAAGGAAAGAAAGAAAGAGAGAGAGAGAAAGAGAAAGAGAGAGAGAGTGTAAGTTAGAGAGAGATGAACTGAGACTGAAAGAGAAAGAGAAACTGAGACTGAAGGAGAGAGAGAGAGAGAGGAAGAAAGAGAGTAAAGATATAATGAAATTGATCAAACATAAATATTTGCATTTCTATGGCGCCTTTCACCACCTCAGGACGTCCCAAAGCGCTTTACAGCCAATGAGGTACTTTTTTGAAGTGTAGTCACTGTTGTAATGTAGGAAACGCAGCAGCCAATTTGCGCACAGCAAGATCCCACAAACAGCAATGTGATAATGACCCAGGTCATCTGTTTTTTTAGTGATGTTGGTTGAGGGATAAATATCGGCCCCCAGGACACCGGGGAGAACTCCCCCCTGCTCTTCTTCCAATAGTGGCCGTGGGATCTTTTACATCCACCTGAGAGGGGCAGACGGGGGCCCTCGGTTTAACTGTGATACACAAGGCATTGCAGTTATCTGGGATAAGCTGGATAGGAACATAGCAACAGGAGGAGGCCATTCAGCCCCTCGAGCCTGTTCCGCCATTCAATAAGATCATGGCTGATCTGTATCTTAACTCCATTTACCCGCCTTGCTTCCGTAACCCTTAATACCCGACAAAAATCTATCAATCTCAGTTTTGACATTTCCAATTGACCCCCAGTCTCAACAGCTTTTTGGGGGAGAGAGTTCCAGATTTCCACTCCCCTTTGTGTGAGGAAGTGCTTCCTGACATCACCCCTGAACGGCCTGGCTCTAATTTTAAGGTTCTGCCCCCTCGTTCTGGACTCCCCCCACCAGAGGAAATAGTTTCTCTCTATCGACCCTATCAAATCCTTTAATCGTCTTAAACCCCTCGATTAGATCACCCCTTAATCTTCTACACTCGAGGGAATACAAGCCCAGTCTGTGCAACCTGTCCTCGTAATTTAACCCTTTTAGACCCTGGTGAATCTGCTCTGCACCCGCCCCCCTGCCCAAGGCCAAGAAAATATCGGGAATCGATCTTCAGGCTTTCCTAGTCTACAGGGCTCAATCTCTCACTGAGCTGAGCCATTGGGGCATCTAAAATGTGCCGTTCTTTATGTTACATAATGACAGCGGCTTGGTAGAGCATCAGCCGTGGCTCAGTGGACAGCATGCCCTCTCCTGAGTCAGTAGATCCTGGGTTCAAATCCCACTCCAGACTCTCAAGCCTACATTGTAGGCCAAACACTCCCAGTGCCAGTACTGAGGGAGTGCCACACTGTCAGAGGTGCCGTCTTTCAGATGAGACGTTAAACCGAGGCTCAGTGGATGTGAAAGATCCCATGGCAGAGAGGAGCAGGGGAGTTCAGGTAAATGGAACACTGGCCTTTATATCTCGAGGACTGGAGTACAAGGGGGCAGAAGTTATGCTGCAGCCAAACAAAACCCTGGTTAGACTGCACCTGGAGTACTGTGAGCAGTTCTGGGCACCGCACCTTCGGAAGGACATATTGGCCTTGGAGGGAGTGCAGCGTAGGTTTACTAGAATGATACCCGGACTTCAAGGGTTAAGTTACGAGGAGAGATTACACAAATTGGGGTTGTATTCTCTAGAGTTTCGAAGGTTAAGGGGTGATCTGATCGAAGTTTATAAGATATTAAGGGGAACGGATAGGGTGGATAGAGAGAAACTATTTCCGCTGGTTGGGGATTCTAGGAGTAGGGGGCACAGTCTAAAAATTAGAGCCAGACCTTTCAGGAGCGAGATTAGAAAACATTTCTACACACAAAGGGTGGTAGAAGTTTGGAACTCTCTTCCGCAAACGGCAATTGATACTAGCTCAATTGCTAAATTTAAATCTGAGATAGATAGCTTTTTGGCAACCAAAGGTATTCAGGGATATGGGCCAAAGGCAGGTATATGGAGTTAGATCACAGATCAGCCATGATCTTATCAAATGGCGGAGCAGGCCCGAGGGGCTGAATGGCCTACTCCTGTTCCTATGATCTCCCCGGTGTCCTGGGGCTGAAACTTATCCCTCGACCAACATCACTGAGGGACAGATTCATCCCATGTTGTTTCAGTCCAATTAGCTGCTTTGTTTACCTACGCAACACCAGCGACTGCACGCCAAAAAACATTTTTGACGCAGCGAGTTGTTCTGATCTGGAACGCGCTGCCTGAAAGGGCGGTGGAAGCAGATTCAATAATAACTTTCAAAAGGGAATTGGATAAATACTTGAAGGGGAAAAATTGGCAGGGGGGAGAGTGGGTCTAATTGGAGAGCTCTTTCAAAGAGCTGGCACAGGCCCAATGGGCCAAATGGCCTCCTCCTGCACTCGGGAGGTGGGCGTCCATTTTGTTTAGCGCCCGCCCCCCCCCCCCCGCTGTGAGGTCGGAGTTCAGCACAGCGGGATATTATGAAGGAGAGGGGCGACCCACAATGCACTGCCTCCATCCGTGATGTCACTGGAGGGCGGAGCTCAGCACAAAATGGCTGCAGCGCGAGAGCGGAGGATGAGGTCCGAAGAGGTGAGCGAGAGACGCTTCCTTTGCGGTTAAGAGACCGCAACTTAACAGATTATAACTTCCCCCTTTAAAGCCCGAGAGTGCTGGGGTCGAAACAAATGGAATTAAAAAAAAAAGGGGGGGCATTCGTTATCTTATATAGTAAGATATGGCGCCATTCCCCCATCCTCTGCTCCAAAATGGTCGGCTAGGGCGGCAGCCATTTTGCCACGGCGGGTCGAGCGCTGCACAAAATGGCTGCCCGCCTCCCGAGGAGGCCTCAAAGCAAAGGTTCTGGAATTTAAAACTCCCGACGGGAAGGAGCGGACGAGCCAGCCTGGTTTCTCAAAGGGGCAGTCCAGTTCCTGCTTTGGCCATCACCGTTAAAGAGTGGGTGAGACTCTACAGGTCACCGGACAGCACGCGTGACCCTCCGCCTACCCTTGTCCCCGGTATCTAAACACTCCAGAGCCTCCCAGCCATTTAGGAGTTGGCAGAATGTGGCATCTCAAAGGCATCGGTAGGTTTCTAAATGGCCCTACAGATATACGGTCTAAATCACGAAAGAGACATTCCCACCGTAACCAGATCACGGTAGCACCAGGTTCATGACAAGGGCTGTTTACGACTTAAACCATCCACTGGTCAATAGAACCTAGACAATAAACGTTACTCAACAAATTTCTCTTTTACAGAAAAAACTTCAACCAGACTTAACAATCTTCCATCAGTCCCAAGGTGTAAACTGTCCTCTTCGGCATCTCGTATGCATATATATATTTTGTAAAAAGCTCTGAAAGCCACCAACAGCGTAGAGTTTAACATTCAGGAGCTGGGATTTGCGTCCAAGGAACTTTGAAGCTCGGCAATCCGCTTTTGGCTGGTCTCCACGAGGACACCAATGGGCTAAGTCAAATCTGAGTGGCATCAGGGCTTCAGAGAGAGGGTAGAGCTTTCCACTCTGAGGCCTGGGTTGAAACGCAGGCCAGGCGACGATGAAGAAACTCTCCTCGCTTCGATGAGGGCAGTCAACTGGAGTGCAGCACCTCTGGGGTCTGGTCTCAAAGCGGGAAACACATTGGAAGACCTACCTTCTTGGACGGGTCAGATGGTCAACCTTTGA
Organism: Heptranchias perlo; assembly: GCF_035084215.1. Lineage (NCBI taxonomy): Eukaryota > Metazoa > Chordata > Chondrichthyes > Hexanchiformes > Hexanchidae > Heptranchias > Heptranchias perlo. The sequence continues at coordinate 28,749 of NW_027139979.1, read as the reverse complement.
CGTCCAACCCAAACAGAAGGGTTGAGAGTGTCCTCTCCTCGATGAGAGATCAGGCGAGATGGAGCCTTAGTGAGTCTCTCCAAACGGCGATGGGGGGTACAAAAGTGACCCTCTCTCTGGACGCCACTGGAGTGAGATCCACCCATGGATCCTGGCCTAGTTCTCGAGATGGCATTGGGAAAAGGTTTAGCACACATCGAACTTCTTGCATAGTTGAATCGTAGCAAGGGCCCGCACATCACCTCCGCTCCGACCAATCTGCCTCAACGAGGATCCTATCACACCTAGGACGTCCGCCAACATTAGAGGGGGGGTGGACGTTCGAACAGGGCGGGTGGGGCCTGTCCGTGCGACCCAGCCAAAAGCCACTGAGTCGATCGTTTCATTCAAAGTCCGAGAACGTTCAAGAGAGAGGCAAGAACGACAGATCAAGAGTCGCCAAAGGACGCCCGGCAACCAAAGATTGCATCTGGGAGAGTATTAAAAGTCTTCGAAGGCCGTCTTCTGTTTTCCCCTCGAGATTCTACTCATGCAAGGTCGTCAGTTCAGGGACCAACAATTGGTTAATGATTTAGAGTCAACCCTCGTCCAACCAAGATGGACTCATTAGAAAAGCCCCCCACCCCGCCATACCCCCCTCCCAATCTTTGATGTAACCCAGAAGTTCGGTCAAGTCAAGATAATGTCCCCTTTTCCCCATCCCTCCCCATGCCATTGACCAGGCAGATAACCCTCCCCCGTTTGAGCTCTGCTTTTACGCTCAAGTCCAATGTCCACCGGTCCTGATTCTTTCCATAGCTTCAGCGTCTCGGTCCCCGGCTGACCTCTCCCCGACCCCATGGTTCATATTGGCGTGCCGGTGTCTAGCCGTTGGTGAACGCTGGCCGCCATTAAGGGTCCTGGAGTCCAGCCCCCGAAGGGTGTCCAGCTGGTCAGAGCTAAGTAAGGGGCAAATCACAAATATATTGAGGTGTTTACGAGTTCATATCAACAACAGCCTGCATTTATATAGCGCCTTTAACGTAGTAAAACATCCCCAAGGCACTTCACAGGAGCGATTATCAAACAAAATTTGACACCGAGCCACATGAGGAGATATTAGGACAGGTGACCAAAAGCTTGGTCAAAGAGGTAGGTTTTAAGGAGCGTCTTAAAGGAGGAGAGAGAGGCGGAGAGGTTTAGGGAGGGAATTCCAGAGCTCAGGGCCCAGGCGGCTGAAGGCACGGCCGCCAATGGTGGAGCGATGGAAATCGGGGGATGGACAAGAGGCCAGAATTGGAGGAGCGCAGAGATCTCGGAGGGTTGTGGGGGCTGGAGGAGGTTACAGAGATAGGGAGGGGGGGGGCGAGGGCCACGGAGGGGATTTGAACACAAGGATGAGAATTTTAAAATCGAGGTGTTCCCAGACCGGGAGCCAATGTAGGTCAGTGAGCACAGGGGGGTGATGGGTGAACGGGACTCGGTGCGAGTTAGGATACGGGATGGGAGAGTTTGATGGGACAGTGTAGAGGGAGCTTTACTGGGCACAATTCACTTTTGTCTGTCTCAGTGTCGGCTCCTGTACATTGTACAGCACACAGCGGGTATATTATGTCGTTGGGGAGTTAATATTAGAGGGAGGAGGAAGAGTTGCAAATGGTGAGAGGTGTTTTGTAGTGAGGACCTGGGGCCTAGTGCAGGGGGAACAGAAAAAGGGGGAGGGAGGGGGGAGAGAAATAACTTACAAATGAGGGTGGAGGGGGAAGAAGATATCTGTAACACACCTTCCCCAAGATACAGGCAACAAAAGAGGGAGTGGCCTTTTCTCTCGCATGCAGTCAAAATGTAGGCCGAGAAGCCTGTACCAGGTCACTTCAAGCCCTGAATGCTTTCTTTAACTAAGAAAAGAAGGAACTTGCATTTCTATAGCGCCTTTCACGACCTCAGGACGTCCCAAATCACTTTACAGCCAATGAAGTACTTTTGAAGTGTAGTCACTGTTGTAATGTAGGAGCCAATTTGCGCACAGCAAGATCCCACAAACAGCAATGACCAGATAATCTGTTTTTTAGTGATGTTGGTTGAGGGATAAATATCGGCCCCCAGGACACTGGGGAGAACTCCCCCCTGCTCTTCTTCCAATAGTGGCCGTGGGATCTTTTACGTCCACCTGAGAGGGGCAGACGGGGCCCTCGGTTTAACGTCTCATCCGAACAGACGGCCCCTCCGACAGTGCGGCGCTCCCTCGGTACTGGGCACCGGGAGCGTCCGGCCTGGATTATGGGGCTCAAGTCTCTGGAGTGGGGGCTCGAACCCACGACCTTCTGTCTTCAAGGGGTGAGGGAGGGTGCGGCCCACTGAGCCCCGGTGGGCAACCCAAGGACGGGCGAGCATGCAGCGGGCAGCCGACCGCGAGCGGGTCCCTCGGCGCTGGCGCTTAAAACGTGACGGGCAGACTCACCCTTGTGTGCGGCGCAGTTCGAGGCCTTCTGCTCAGGCTTTGAGGACACCATCTCCTGCAGCTGAAGGGCCCCGCCCCCCACGAAGCAGAAGGCGGGGCAGACGGGGCCCGCTGCAGTCCACCCCGCACTCCCACAGGCTCCGGAAGGACACCGCGTCGTAGAAGGCCACCCGGCCCCGCTCGTAGTCCAGGCAGACCCCCAGCCGCGAGGGCAGAGGGGCCGTGCCTCCTGCCACAGGGTCCCGGGACGAGCCGTGGGACAGCAGCACCTTGCCCATGCCGATGGTCAGGAAGGCGTACGGCGGCGAAGAGTCTACGGTGGCGTCTTCGGCCCCGCTGTCGTGCCCGCTGTCGGGGTCGTACCTGCGACAGAAACAGAACTTAGAATTGGCGTAACAAGGCGTCATGTGTGGAAAACTAATTGGCTGCGATTGATCAGGCAATGGCCCCCGTTAATCACGCCTGGAGTGACTGAGATCAATTTTACGCACCTAATTTCTATTCTGTAACTATCCCCCTCTCGCTGCATTATGTTGGAGAAATAATCCTGCTTTTATCGGGAGAAGTTGCTGTAGTTCCGGTCGTGAGTTCGGTTTGCTGTAGTTCGCAGAGACTCTGCTTAAATAGACTCTAATTAATTAAATAGACTCTAAGTAAATGGATTCTGGGGCTCAAGTCTCTGGAAGATCGAAGGCCCCGCCTCTCTCATCCAGGGAGGGGGTAAGGAGCGGGGGAGGAGGGGGGAGGAAAGAGAAGTAAAAGGAGCCACCTTTTCCCCGCTCCCGCACCAGGGCAGGATCAGGCTCGGAAGCGATGCCCCTACAGGTTGAACAGCCTTCAACGACTGGAAAGGGGGGGGGGGGGGAAGGTGCAGAAGGGGTGCCCATCACCCCTGGAACCTGCCCGCCCTTCAGTGAGAGGAGGGGAGAAAACAGGAGACACGATTTCACCACGGATCAATAAGGCCGGGGGTCCTGACCTTTGCCCTTCTGGGTTTGATGAGATTTCCATCCCTGTTCAGTTGGGATTCTGAAAAGGTGGGTGGGGGAAGGCCAGGGAGGAGAGGAGGGCCGAGGGTGGGGAGAGGAGGGATGGGGAGAGGAGGGCCGAGGGTGGGGAGAGGAGGGCCGAGGGTGGAGAGAGGAGGGATGGGGAGAGGAGGGCCGAGGGTGGGGAGAGGAGGGCCGAGGGTGGAGAGAGGAGGGATGGGGAGAGGAGGGCCGAGGGTGGGGAGAGGAGGGCCGAGGGTGGGGAGGTGGGGAGAGGAGGGATGGGGAGAGGAGGGATGGGGAGAGGAGGGCCGAGGGTGGGGAGGAGAGGAGGAGAGGAAGGCCGAGGGGTGGGGAGAGGAGGGGTGGGGAGAGGAGGGGTGGGGAGAGGAGGGGTGGGGAGAGGAGGGGTGGGGAGAGGAGGGGTGGGGAGAGGAGGGGTGGGGAGAGGAGGGGTGGGGAGAGGAGGGATGGGGAGAGGAGGGATGGGGAGAGGAGGGATGGGGAGAGGAGGGCCGAGGGTGGGGAGGAGAGGAGGAGAGGAAGGCCGAGGGATGGGGAGAGGAGGGATGGGGAGAGGAGGGGTGGGGAGAGGAGGGTGGGGAGAGGAGGGGTGGGGAGAGGAGGGGTGGGGAGAGGAGGGGTGGGGGAGAGGAGGGGTGGGGAGAGGAGGGGTGGGGAGAGGAGGGGTGGGGAGAGGAGGGGTGGGGAGAGGAGGGGTGGGGAGAGGAGGGGTGGGGAGGAGGGGTGGGGAGAGGAGGGGTGGGGAGAGGAGGGGTGGGGAGAGGAGGGGTGGGGAGAGGAGGGGTGGGGAGAGGAGGGGGTGGGGAGAGGAGGGGTGGGGAGAGGAGGGCGAGGGTGGGGAGAGGAGGGCCGAGGGTGGGGAGAGGAGGGCCGAGGGTGGGGAGAGGAGGGCCGAGGGTGGGGAGAGGAGGGCCGAGGGTGGGGAGAGGAGGGCGAGGGTGGGTGAGAGGAGGGCCGAGGGTGGGGAGAGGAGGGCCGAGGGTGGGGAGAGGAGGGCCGAGGGTGGGGAGAGGAGGGCCGAGGGTGGGGAGAGGAGGGCCGAGGGTGGGAAGGTGGGGAGAGGAGGAAGGCTGCAGGGGGGGGGGGGGGGGAGAGGGGGAGGGAGAGGGAGAGGAAGGCCGGGGGAGGGAGAGAGGGAGAGGAGAGGGAGAGGAAGGGAGAGGGAGGGGGGGGGAGAGGAAGGGAGGGGGAGAGAGGGAGAGGAAGGCCGGGGGGGGGGGGGGGGGGGGAGAGGAAGGGAGGGGGAGAGAGGGAGAGGAAGGCCGGGGGGGGGGGGGGGGGGGGGAGAGGAGCGTGGAGCTGGGCCTCAGACTCCAGTACTCAGAGGCCTGGTATTTCATTACCGGGAGATCTCAACCTCTGGATCCAAGTTCCTGGGCTGGGCACCCAGAAAAACATGGGGCCAGGCTTGGCCCTCAATCCACTGCTGACTGGAGGATCGACAGAGAGCCCCCGGGGAGTAGGGCCCAGATTTAAAGATAGGCCTTGTTTCCCTCGTCCCCACAGGATGTCCAGGACTCATCTGGGCCTTTGGACTGATCTCCACAGCCAGGCGGACGATCCCAATATTAAGAGGCCCGACTCTTAGCTGCAGGCCTCACTTCCCACTGGGTCTCGGCCCAGTCAGGCCCGTGGGCTTGGTCAGGGGCGACGCACCCCACCCCCCGGGCCTTGTAACCGTCTGCCGACCGTGAAACTGTCCCAACTGTGGGGGATTGTCAATTGATAAATGGACGGTGAAGCACCCCAGGTCGGTTGTCAGTCATGCACCGACAGTGCGAAGAGAAGCCACAAAGGAACAGAGGCTCCGTTAACACACACGGCATTTAATTGACAAGTGGGAGGGGTTTGAAGGGCGAGGGGTGAACCCGCAATCCCGAAGGGAGCCTTCAACAGAGTCGAGACGATCGCACGCCAGCTCCAATCCTCCAACTTGCTTTCCGTTCAGCTCGGACTCCTGCCGAGGACCTCGGAATCATTCCCCCCACCTCTGTCTCTCTCGCAGTTCGACTTTTACTGGTTTGACCGTTTGCCCTACAAGGCCGGCGTTTATTGCCCGTCGCTGGTGGCCCTGAGAAGATGGCCGGTGGGGAGAGCGTGCCCGCAATGGAGTCTGGTTTGCCGGTTGCGTATCCCGCCCGGCGTTACCCCGCGCGGAGCTTCCTACAACATTTACCGGCCCCCTCTTTGCTGGCCGGGAGGATCCTCCCTCAGAGGAGTCGAGGTAGCAGCTTGGCTCAGTCAAGAGCACTCGCGCCTCTGTGCCAACACATTCGGCCCATCTGGTCTATCCCGGTGTTTATGCTCCACACGAGCCTCCTCCCTCCCTACTTCATCTCACCCTCTCCCCCTATCCTTCTATTCCTTTCTCCCTCATGTGTTTATTGAGCCTCCCTTAATCCATCGACACTATTCACCTCAACCACTCATGTGGGAGTGAGTTCCACATTCTCACCACTCTCTGGGTGAAGAAGTTTCTCCTGAATTCCGATTGGATTTATTAGTGACTCTCTTATATTTATGACCCCACTTTCTGGTCTCCCCCACAAGTGAAAATCGACTTCATCTATCGTCTACACCTAGTCG
>NW_027139979.1:0-22510 GCF_035084215.1 Heptranchias perlo | reverse complement strand
TTGCCCCCCTCTCCCGCCCCCAGGTTTTGCAAGGAATGGGGTCAGGGCTGAGGGGACACATTTGAGTGTCGAGCACAGCGAGGGGACAATGTCCCTCAAGAGGACGATTCTCCGTCTCCGGGCCTGGATCCGAGGGCCACTAACACAAGGCAGGCTCTTCCTCCTGGTGAGTGACCGTCTGGGACAGCGTACTGACCGTCTGGGACAACGCACTGACCGTCTGGGACACCGCACTGACCGTCTGGGACCCTCGCACTGACCGTCTGGGACAGGGACCCCCGCACTGTCCGTCTGGGATCCCCGCACTGACCGTCTGGGACCCTCGCACTGACTGTCTGGGACAGGGACCCCCGCACTGACCGTCTGGGACCCCCGCACTGACCGTCTGGGACCCCCGCACTGACCGTCTGGGACCCCCGCACTGACCGTCTGGGACACAGCACGGACTGTCTGGGACCCTCGCACTGCCTGTCTGGGACAGGGACCCCCGCACTGACCGTCTGGGATCCCCGCACTGACCGTCTGGGACAGCGTACTGACGGTCTGGGACACCGCACTGACTGTCTGGGACCCTCGCACTGACTGTCTGGGACAGGGACCCCCGCACTGACCGTCTGGGGCACTGACCCCCGCACTGACCGTCTGGGACAGGGACCCCTGCACTGGCCGTCTGGGATAGTGATCCTCGCAATGACCGTCTGGGACAGGGACCCCCGCACTGACCGTCTGGGACAGGGACCCCTGCACTGGCCGTCTGGGATAGTGATCCTCGCAATGACCGTCTGGGACAGGGACCCCCGCACTGACCGCCTGGGACAGGGACCCCTGCACTGGCCGTCTGGGATAGTGATCCTCGCAATGACCGTCTGGGACAGGGACCCCCGCACTGGCCGTCTGGGATAGTGATCCTCGCACTGACCGTCTGGGACACCGCAAAGACCGTTTGGGACAGGGACCCTCACGCCGACTGTCTGGGACAGGGTCTGTCTCGTGCTGACCGTCCGGGACGGGGACCGTCTCGCTAACTGCCTCCCTTCCCCCACTCCCCAGGCTGAGATCGGTGAGCAGGCCGGACTGGAGCCTGGGCCTCGCCTGGATCTGCACTGGGCACAATCTCCAGTCAGGTCGAGCTCATTTCAGTCAAATTGATCTTTCTTTCCCCTCCCCCCTTCTCCAAACCTCTCCCCCCTCCCCGTCTCCCCCTCCGTCTCTCCAACCCTCCCCCCTTCTCCGACCCTCCCCTCCCCCCTCCCCGTCTCCCCCTCCGTCTCTCCAACCCTCCCCCCTTCTCCGACCCTCCCCTCCCCCTCCCCGTCTCCCCCTCCGTCTCTCAACCCTCCCCCCTTCTCCGACCCTCCCCTCCCCCCTCCCCGTCTCCCCCTCCGTCTCTCCAACCACCCCCCTCCCCTCCCATCCCCTCACTCCCTGTTACTCCGCCCACCCCCCTCAACACTCTCCTCCCCTCCCCTGCCTCCCTCCCCCGACCCTCCCCCTCCCCGACCCTCCCCTCTCCCCGACCATGCCCCCGCCAAACCTTCCACCTCACTCCGTCTCCCTCCCTCCGTCCGTCCACTCCCTCCCTCTGTCCGTCCCTCTCTCCGTCCCTCTCCCTCACTCTCTCCCTCCCCCTCTCCGTCCCTCTCCCTCCCTCTCTCGCTCCCTCTCCCTCCCTCTCTCCCTCCCCCTCTCCGTCCCTCTCCCTCCTCTCCCTCCCCCTCCCTCCCTGGCTCCCTCTTCCTCCCTCTCTCTGTCTCTCTCCGTCCCTCTCTCCCTCCTCTCCCTCTCCCTCTCCCTCCCTCCCTCTCTCCCTCCCTCACTCCCTCTTCCGCCCCCTCTCCCTCCTCTCCCTCTCCCTCCCTCCCTCCCTCTCTCCCTCCCTCACTCTCGCTTCCTCCCTCTCTCCGTCTCTCTCCCTCCCTCTGTCCGTCCCCCTCTCCGTCCCTCTCTCCCTCCCCCTCCCTCCCTCACTCCCTCTTCCTCCCTCTCTCTGTCTCTCTCCGTCCCTCTCTCCCTCCTCTCCCTCTCCCTCCCTCCCTCCCTCTCTCCCACCCTCACTCCCTCTTCCTCCCCCTCTCCCTCCTCCCCCTCTCCCTCCTCTCCCTCTCCCTCCCTCCCTCCCTCTCTCCCTCCCTCACTCCCTCTCTCCCTCCCTCACTCCCTCTTCCTCCCCCTCTCCCTCCTCCCCTCTCCCTCCTCTCCCTCTCCCTCCCTCCCTCCCTCTCTCCCTCCCTCACTCCCGCTTCCTCCCCCTCTCCGTCCTCTCCCTCTCCCTCCCTCCCTCCCTCTCTCCCTCCCTCACTCTCGCTTCCTCCCTCTCTCCGTCTCTCTCCCTCCCTCTGTCCGTCCCCCTCTCCGTCCCTCTCCCTCCCTCTCTCCCTCCCCCTCCCTCCCTCACTCACTCCCTCTTCCTCCCTCTCTCCGTCTCTCTCCGTCCCTCTCTCCCTCCCCCTCCCTCTCTCCGTCCTCTCCCTCCCCCTCCCTCTCTCCCTCCCTTGCTCCCTCTTTCTCCCTCTCTCCGTCTCTCTCGGTCCCTCTCTCCCTCCCCCTCCCTCCCTCCCTCTCTCCCTCCCTCCCTCCCTCTTCCTCCCTCTCTCCGTCTCTCTCGGTCCCTCTCTCCCTCCCCCTCCCTCTCTCCGTCCCTCTCCCTCCCTCTCTCCCTCCCCCTCCCTCCCTCACTCACTCCCTCTTCCTCCCTCTCTCCGTCTCTCTCCGTCCCTCTCTCCCTCCCCCTCCCTCTCTCCGTCCTCTCCCTCCCCCTCCCTCTCTCCCTCTCTCCCTCCCTTGCTCCCTCTTCCTCCCTCTCTCCGTCTCTCTCGGTCCCTCTCTCCCTCTCCCTCCCTCGCTCCCTCTCTCCCTCCCTCTTCCTCCCTCTCTCCGTCTCTCTCGGTCCCTCTCTCCCTCCCCCTCCCTCTCTCCGTCTCTCTCGGTCCCTCTCTCCCTCCCTCCCCCTGGACAGGTGGCCTCGCTGGTGATTTTTTCACTGGTCGCTGACAATGGTTACCAGACCCACCGCAGCACGGAGAAGGTTTGTGTTTTCAGCGGCAGGGCCTTCATCTGCCGCCTCCTCTTCTTCTCCACGTTTGTCACAATGGTGACCTGTCTGGTCTTCCTCGGCCTCGATCCCTACCTCCCAGATGTGCAAGTCGGCGACTACCTGAGAATCATTTGCCTCATCGACCTGGTGACCGCAGGTAGGTCGTCCCAGTGGGCAGGAGGGAGGGGAGATTAACTCAAGGTCCCCGGGGTTAGATACAGAGTAAAGCTCCCTCTACACTGTCCCATCAAACACTCCCAGGGCAGGTACAGGGTTAGATACAGAGTAAAGCTCCCTCTACACTGTCCCATCAAACACTCCCAGGGTCAGGTACAGGGTTAGATACAGAGTAAAGCTCCCTCTACACTGTCCCATCAAACACTCCCAGGGACAGGTACAGGGTTAGATACAGAGTAAAGCTCCCTCTACACTGTCCCATCAAACACTCCCAGGGCAGGTACAGGGTTAGATACAGAGTAAAGCTCCCTCTACACTGTCCCATCAAACACTCCCAGGGAGAGGTACAGGGTTAGATACAGAGTAAAGCTCCCTCTACACTGACCCATCAAACACTCCCAGGGCAGGTACAGGGTTAGATACAGAGTAAAGCTCCCTCTACACTGTCCCATCAAACACTCCCAGGGCAGGTACAGGGTTAGATACAGAGTAAAGCTCCCTCTACACTGTCCCATCAAACACTCCCAGGGCAGGTACAGGGTTAGATACAGAGTAAAGCTCCCTCTGCACTGTCCCGTCAAACACTCCCAGGGGCAGGTACAGGGTTAGATACAGAGTAAAGCTCCCTCTACACTGTCTCATCAAACACTCCCAGGGCAGGTACAGGGTTAGATACAGAGTAAAGCTCCCTCTACACTGTCCCGTCAAACACTCCCAGGGCAGGTACAGGGTTAGATACAGAGTAAAGCTCCCTCTACACTGTCCCATCAAACACTCCCAGGGCAGGCACAGGGTTAGATACAGAGTAAAGCTCCCTCTACACTGTCCCATCAAACACTCCCAGGGTCAGGTACAGGGTTAGATACAGAGTAAAGCTCCCTCTACACTGTCCCATCAAACACTCCCAGGGCAGGTACAGGGTTAGACACAGAGTGAAGCTCCCTCTACACTGTCCCATCAAACACTCCCAGGGCAGGTACAGGGTTAGATACAGAGTAAAGCTCCCTCCACACTGTCCCATCAAACACTCCCAGGGTCAGGTACAGGGTTAGATACAGAGTAAAGCTCCCTCTACACTGTCCCATCAAACACTCCCAGGGCAGGTACAGGGTTAGATACAGAGTAAAGCTCCCTCTACACTGTCCCATCAAACACTCCCAGGGCAGGTACAGGGTTAGATACAGAGTAAAGCTCCCTCTACACTGTCCCATCAAACACTCCCAGGGCAGGTACAGGGTTATATACAGAGTAAAGCTCCCTCTACACTGTCCCGTCAAACACTCCCAGGGCAGGTACAGGGTTAGATACAGAGTAAAGCTCCCTCTACACTGTCCCATCAAACACTCCCAGGGCAGGTACAGGGTTAGATACAGAGTAAAGCTCCCTCTACACTGTCCCATCAAACACTCCCAGGGCAGGTACAGGGTTAGACACAGAGTGAAGCTCCCTCTACACTGTCCCATCAAACACTCCCAGGGCAGGTACAGGGTTAGATACAGAGTAAAGCTCCCTCCACACTGTCCCATCAAACACTCCCAGGGTCAGGTACAGGGTTAGATACAGAGTAAAGCTCCCTCTACACTGTCCCATCAAACACTCCCAGGGCAGGTACAGGGTTAGATACAGAGTAAAGCTCCCTCTACACTGTCCCATCAAACACTCCCAGGGCAGGTACAGGGTTATATACAGAGTAAAGCTCCCTCTACACTGTCCCGTCAAACACTCCCAGGGCAGGTACAGGGTTAGATACAGAGTAAAGCTCCCTCTACACTGTCCCATCAAACACTCCCAGGGCAGGTACAGGGTTAGATACAGAGTAAAGCTCCCTCTACACTGTCCCATCAAACACTCCCAGGGCAGGTACAGGGTTAGATACAGAGTAAATCTCCCTCTACACTGTCCCGTCAAACACTCCCAGGGCAGGTACAGGGTTAGATACAGAGTAAAGCTCCCTCTACACTGTCCCGTCAAACACTCCCAGGGCAGGTACAGGGTTAGATACAGAGTAAAGCTCCCTCTACACTGTCCCATCAAACACTCCCAGGGCAGGTACAGGGTTAGATACAGAGTAAAGCTCCCTCGACACTGTCCCATCAAACACTCCCAGGGCAGGTACAGGGTTAGATACAGAGTAAAGCTCCCTCTACACTGTCCCATCAAACACTCCCAGGGTCAGGTACAGGGTTAGATACAGAGTAAAGCTCCCTCTACACTGTCCCGTCAAACACTCCCAGGGTCAGGTACAGGGTTAGATACAAAGTAAAGCTCCCTCTGCACTGTCCCATCAAACACTCCCAGGGTCAGGTACAGGGTTAGATACAGAGTAAAGCTCCCTCTACACTGTCCCATCAAACACTCCCAGGGCAGGTACAGGGTTAGATACAGAGTAAAGCTCCCTCTACACTGTCCCATCAAACACTCCCAGGGCAGGTACAGGGTTAGATACAGAGTAAAGCTCCCTCTACACTGTCCCATCAAACACTCCCAGGGTCAGGTACAGGGTTAGATACAGAGTAAAGCTCCCTCTACACTGTCCCGTCAAACACTCCCAGGGTCAGGTACAGGGTTAGATACAGAGTAAAGCTCCCTCTACACTGTCCCATCAAACACTCCCAGGGTCAGGTACAATGTTAGATACAGAGTAAAGCTCCCTCTACACTGTCCCGTCAAACACTCCCAGGGCAGGTACAGGGTTAGATACAGAGTAAAGCTCCCTCCACACTGTCCCATCAAACACTCCCAGGGCAGGTACAGGGTTAGATACAGAGTAAAGCTCCCTCTACACTGTCCCGTCAAACACTCCCAGGGCAGGTACAGGGTTAGATACAGAGTAAAGCTCCCTCTACACTGTCCCATCAAACACTCCCAGGGCAGGTACAGGGTTAGATACAGAGTAAAGCTCCCTCTACACTGTCCCGTCAAACACTCCCAGGGCAGGTACAGGGTTAGATACAGAGTAAAGCTCCCTCTACACTGTCCCATCAAACACTCCCAGGGCAGGTACAGGGTTAGGTACAGAGTAAAGCTCCCTCTACACTGTCCCGTCAAACACTCCCAGGGCAGGTACAGGGTTAGATACAGAGTAAAGCTCCCTCTACACTGTCCCATCAAACACTCCCAGGGCAGGTACAGGGTTAGATACAGAGTAAAGCTCCCTCTACACTGTCCCATCAAACACTCCCAGGGCAGGTACAGGGTTAGATACAGAGTAAAGCTCCCTCTACACTGTCCCATCAAACACTCCCAGGGTCAGGTACAGGGTTAGATACAGAGTAAAGCTCCCTCTACACTGTCCCATCAAACACTCCCAGGGCAGGTACAGGGTTAGATACAGAGTAAAGCTCCCTCTACACTGTCCCATCAAACACTCCCAGGGCAGGTACAGGGTTAGATGCAGAGTAAAGCTCCCTCTACACTGTCCCGTCAAACACTCCCAGGGCAGGTACAGGGTTAGATACAGAGTAAAGCTCCCTCTACACTGTCCCATCAAACACTCCCAGGGCAGGTACAGGGTTAGATACAGAGTAAAGCTCCCTCTACACTGTCCCGTCAAACACTCCCAGGGCAGGTACAGGGTTAGATACAGAGTAAAGCTCCCTCTACACTGTCCCGTCAAACACTCCCAGGGCAGGTACAGGGTTAGATACAGAGTAAAGCTCCCTCCACACTGTCCCATCAAACACTCCCAGGGTCAGGTACAGGGTTAGATACAGAGTAAAGCTCCCTCTACACTGTCCCATCAAACACTCCCAGGGCAGGTACAGCACAGGTTAGATACAGAGTAAAGCTCCCTCTGCACTGTCCCATCAAACACTCCCAGGGCAGGTACAGGGTTAGATACAGAGTAAAGCTCCCTCTACACTGTCCCATCAAACACTCCCAGGGCAGGTACAGGGTTAGATACAGAGTAAAGCTCCCTCTACACTGTCCCATCAAACACTCCCAGGGCAGGTACAGGGTTAGATACAGAGTAAAGCTCCCTCTACACTGTCCCATCAAACACTCCCAGGGCAGGTATGGGGTTAGATACAGAGTAAAGCTCCCTTTACACTGTCCCATCGAACACTCGCAGGTCAGGTATAACACAGGTTAGATACAGAGTAAAGCTCCCTCTACACTGTCCCATCAAACACTCCCAGGGCAGGTACAGGGTTAGATACAGAGTAAAGCTCCCTCTACACTGTCCCGTCAAACACTCCCAGGGCAGGTACAGGGTTAGATACAGAGTAAATCTCCCTCTACACTGTCCCATCAAACACTCCCAGGGCAGGTACAGGGTTAGATACAGAGTAAAGCTCCCTCTACACTGTCCCATCAAACACTCCCAGGGCAGGTACAGGGTTAGATACAGAGTAAAGCTCCCTCTACACTGTCCCGTCAAACACTCCCAGGGCAGGTACAGGGTTAGATACAGAGTAAATCTCCCTCTACACTGTCCCATCAAACACTCCCAGGGCAGGTACAGGGTTAGATACAGAGTAAAGCTCCCTCTACACTGTCCCGTCAAACACTCCCAGGGCAGGTACAGGGTTAGATACAGAGTAAAGCTCCCTCTACACTGTCCCATCAAACACTCCCAGGGCAGGTACAGGGTTAGGTACAGAGTAAAGCTCCCTCTACACTGTCCCGTCAAACACTCCCAGGGCAGGTACAGGGTTAGATACAGAGTAAAGCTCCCTCTACACTGTCCCATCAAACACTCCCAGGGCAGGTACAGGGTTAGATACAGAGTAAAGCTCCCTCTACACTGTCCCATCAAACACTCCCAGGGCAGGTACAGGGTTAGATACAGAGTAAAGCTCCCTCTACACTGTCCCATCAAACACTCCCAGGGTCAGGTACAGGGTTAGATACAGAGTAAAGCTCCCTCTACACTGTCCCATCAAACACTCCCAGGGCAGGTACAGGGTTAGATACAGAGTAAAGCTCCCTCTACACTGTCCCATCAAACACTCCCAGGGCAGGTACAGGGTTAGATGCAGAGTAAAGCTCCCTCTACACTGTCCCATCAAACACTCCCAGGGCAGGTACAGCACAGGTTAGATACAGAGTAAAGCTCCCTCTGCACTGTCCCATCAAACACTCCCAGGGCAGGTACAGGGTTAGATACAGAGTAAAGCTCCCTCTACACTGTCCCATCAAACACTCCCAGGGCAGGTACAGGGTTAGATACAGAGTAAAGCTCCCTCTACACTGTCCCATCAAACACTCCCAGGGCAGGTACAGGGTTAGATACAGAGTAAAGCTCCCTCTACACTGTCCCATCAAACACTCCCAGGGCAGGTATGGGGTTAGATACAGAGTAAAGCTCCCTTTACACTGTCCCATCGAACACTCGCAGGTCAGGTATAACACAGGTTAGATACAGAGTAAAGCTCCCTCTACACTGTCCCATCAAACACTCCCAGGGCAGGTACAGGGTTAGATACAGAGTAAAGCTCCCTCTACACTGTCCCGTCAAACACTCCCAGGGCAGGTACAGGGTTAGATACAGAGTAAATCTCCCTCTACACTGTCCCATCAAACACTCCCAGGGCAGGTACAGGGTTAGATACAGAGTAAAGCTCCCTCTACACTGTCCCATCAAACACTCCCAGGGCAGGTACAGGGTTAGATACAGAGTAAAGCTCCCTCTACACTGTCCCGTCAAACACTCCCAGGGCAGGTACAGGGTTAGATACAGAGTAAATCTCCCTCTACACTGTCCCATCAAACACTCCCAGGGCAGGTACAGGGTTAGATACAGAGTAAAGCTCCCTCTACACTGTCCCATCAAACACTCCCAGGGCAGGTACAGGGTTAGATACAGAGTAAAGCTCCCTCTACACTGTCCCATCAAACACTCCCGGGGCAGGTACAGGGTTAGATACAGAGTAAAGCTCCCTCTACACTGTCCCATCAAACACTCCCAGGGCAGGTACAGGGTTAGATACAGAGTAAAGCTCCCTCTACACTGTCCCATCAAACACTCCCGGGGCAGGTACAGGGTTAGATACAGAGTAAAGCTCCCTCTACACTGTCCCATCAAACACTCCCAGGGCAGGTACAGGGTTAGATACAGAGTAAAGCTCCCTCTACACTGTCCCATCAAACACTCCCAGGGCAGGTACAGGGTTAGATACAGAGTAAAGCTCCCTCTACACTGTCCCATCAAACACTCCCAGGGTCAGGTACAGGGTTAGATACAGAGTAAAGCTCCCTCTACACTGTCCCATCAAACACTCCCAGGGCAGGTACAGGGTTAGATACAGAGTAAAGCTCCCTCTACACTGTCCCATCAAACACTCCCAGGGCAGGTACAGGGTTAGATACAGAGTAAAGCTCCCTCTACACTGTCCCATCAAACACTCCCAGGGCAGGTACAGGGTTAGATACAGAGTAAAGCTCCCTCTACACTGTCCCATCAAACACTCCCAGGGTCAGGTACAGGGTTAGATAGAGAGTAAAGCTCCCTCTACACTGTCCCATCAAACACTCCCAGGGCAGGTACAGGGTTAGATAGAGAGTAAAGGTCCCTCTACACTGTCCCATCAAACACTCCCAGGGCAGGTACAGGGTTAGATACAGAGTAAAGCTCCCTCTACACTGTCCCATCAAACACTCCCAGGGCAGGTACAGCACAGGTTAGATACAGAGTAAAGCTCCCTCTACACTGTCCCATCAAACACTCCCAGGGACAGGTACAGGGTTAGATACAGAGTAAAGCTCCCTCTACACTGTCCCATCAAACACTCCCAGGGCAGGTACAGGGTTAGATACAGAGTAAAGCTCCCTCTACACTGTCCCGTCAAACACTCCCAGGGCAGGTACAGTGTTAGATACAGAGTAAAGCTCCCTCTACACTGTCCCATCAAACACTCCCAGGGCAGGTACAGGGTTAGATACAGAGTAAAGCTCCCTCTGCACTGTCCCGTCAAACACTCCCAGGGCAGGCACAGGGTTAGATACAGAGTAAAGCTCCCTCTACACTGTCCCATCAAACACTCCCAGGGTCAGGTACAGGGTTAGATACAGAGTAAAGCTCCCTCTACACTGTCCCATCAAACACTCCCAGGGCAGGTACAGGGTTAGATACAGAGTAAAGCTCCCTCTACACTGTCCCATCAAACACTCCCAGGGCAGGTACAGGGTTAGATACAGAGTAAAGCTCCCTCTACACTGTCCCATCAAACACTCCCAGGGCAGGTACAGGGTTAGATACAGAGTAAAGCTCCCTCCACACTGTCCACTCCCGGGGCAGGTACAGGGATGAGGTGAATGTTTTTAGCCGGTGGGTTGTTCAGACCTGGAATTCGCTGTGTGAAAGGGCCGGTTGAAATTTGCAGGGCTCCGGGGGGAGAGAGCAGGGGGAGCGGGGTTAATTGGAGAGCTCGTTCGCAGAGCCAGCACAGGCGCGACGGGCCGATCGGCCTCCGCCGGCAGAGACCTGAGGCGTGTCTCAGCCGCCCCCCCACCGGGGTTCCAGACGTCTGCCCGACGGCCATGGCAGTAGGGCGGAGACCAATGGAAGCCCCCACCGCCTGCCCCGTGCTGTAATCACCCGCAGGGCGGTGAACCCGGCAGGTCAGGGAGGGGAAGCAAGCTCCTGTCTCAAGGTTTCGGCTGTGGGTCAGAGGGCAGCGACCACTCGCCTCCCGAGTCACGGAGTCGCGGGGATCGAGGGCCCCTCCCTCCGCCTCACCTCCCGCTCCAGAGACTTGAGTGGAAAATCCGGGCCGATGCTCCCCCAGTGCCCAGTACCGAGGGAGGGCAGCACAGAAATGGGATTAAATTATCATCAGAATATAGAGCAGATAACTGGGAGATATCACACAGAAATGGGATTAAATTATCATCAGAATATAGAGCAGATAACTGGGAGATATCACACAGAAATGGGATTAAATTATGATCAGAATATACAGCAGATAACGTGGAGATATCACACAGAGATGGGATTATATTATAATCAGAATATACAGCAGATAACTGGGAGATATCACACAGAGATGGGATTAGATTATAATCAGAATATAGAGCAGATAACTGGGAGATATCACACAGAAATGGGATTATATTATAATCAGAATATACAGCAGATAACTGGGAGATATCACACAGAAATGGGATTAAATTATAATCAGAATATACAGCAGATAACTGGGAGATATCACACAGAAATGGGATTATATTATAATCAGAATATACAGCAGATAACTGGGAGATATCACACAGAAATGGGATTGGATTATAATCAGAATATACAGCAGATAACCGGGAGATATCACACAGAGATGGGATTATATTATAATCAGAATATACAGCAGATAACTGGGAGATATCACACAGAGATGGGATTAGATTATAATCAGAATATAGAGCAGATAACTGGGAGATATCACACAGAAATGGGATTATATTATAATCAGAATATACAGCAGATAACTGGGAGATATCACACAGAAATGGGATTAAATTATAATCAGAATATACAGCAGATAACTGGGAGATATCACACAGAAATGGGATTATATTATAATCAGAATATACAGCAGATAACTGGGAGATATCACACAGAAATGGGATTGGATTATAATCAGAATATACAGCAGATAACTGGGAGATATCACACAGAAATGGGATTATATTATAATCAGAATATACAGCAGATAACTGGGAGATATCACACAGACATGGGATTAAATTATAATCAGAATATACAGCAGATAACTGGGAGATATCACACAGAAATGGGATTGGATTATAATCAGAATATACAGCAGATAACCGGGAGATATCACACAGAGATGGGATTATATTATAATCAGAATATACAGCAGATAACTGGGAGATATCACACAGAAATGGGATTGGATTATAATCAGAATATACAGCAGATAACTGGGAGATATCACACAGAAATGGGATTATATTATAATCAGAATATACAGCAGATAACTGGGAGATATCACACAGAAATGGGATTGGATTATAATCAGAATATACAGCAGATAACTGGGAGATATCACACAGAGATGGGATTATATTATAATCAGAATATACAGCAGATAACCGGGAGATATCACACAGAAATGGGATTAAATTATGATCAGAATATACAGCAGATAACTGGGAGATATCACACAGAGATGGGATTATATTATAATCAGAATATAGAGCAGATAACTGGGAGATATCACACAGAAATGGGATTAGATTATAATCAGAATATACAGCAGATAACTGGGAGATATCACACAGAAATGGGATTGGATTATAATCAGAATATACAGCAGATAACTGGGAGATATCACACAGAAATGGGATTGGATTATAATCAGAATATACAGCAGATAACTGGGAGATATCACACAGAAATGGGATTGGATTATAATCAGAATATACAGCAGATAACTGGGAGATATCACACAGAAATGGGATTGGATTATAATCAGAATATACAGCAGATAACTGGGAGATATCACACAGAAATGGGATTGGATTATAATCAGAATATACAGCAGATAACTGGGAGATATCACACAGAAATGGGATTATATTATAATCAGAATATACAGCAGATAACTGGGAGATATCACACAGAGATGGGATTATATTATAATCAGAATATACAGCAGATAACTGGGAGATATCACACAGAAATGGGATTAGATTATGATCAGAATATACAGCAGATAACTGGGAGATATCATACAGAGATGGGATTAGATTATAATCAGAATATAGAGCAGATAACTGGGAGATATCACACAGAAATGGGATTGGATTATAATCAGAATATACAGCAGATAACTGGGAGATATCACACAGAAATGGGATTGGATTATGATCAGAATATAGAGCAGATAACTGGGAGATATCACACAGAAATGGGATTAAATTATAATCAGAATATACAGCAGATAACTGGGAGATATCACACAGAGATGGGATTATATTATAATCAGAATATACAGCAGATAACTGGGAGATATCACACAGAAATGGGATTGGATTATAATCAGAATATACAGCAGATAACTGGGAGATATCACACGGAAATGGGATTATATTATAATCAGAATATACAGCAGATAACTGGGAGATATCACACGGAAATGGGATTATATTATAATCAGAATATAGAGCAGATAACTGGGAGATATCACACAGAAATGGGATTAGATTATAATCAGAATATACAGCAGATAACTGGGAGATATCACACAGAGATGGGATTATATTATAATCAGAATATTGAGCAGATAACCGGGAGATATCACACAGAGATGGGATTAAATTATAATCAGAATATTGAGCAGATAACCGGGAGATATCACACAGAGATGGGATTAAATTATAATCAGAATATACAGCAGATAACTGGGAGATATCACACAGAGATGGGATTGGATTATAATCAGAATATAGAGCAGATAACTGGGAGATATCACACAGAAATGGGATTAAATTATGAATGAGATTCTATCTCACAGGAAACTCTCCCCTTCCTGCTTCTCTTGGAATCGTACAACCTTGCAGCGCGGAGGGAGAGGCCACTCGGCCCATCGAGCCTGTGCCAGCTCTGTGAGCGAGCTACCCGAGTGGTCCCCCTCCCCTTCTCGTTCCCCACATTCCCGCAAACTTCCCCCCCCCCCTTCGAGGATTGATCCGATTCCCCCTTTTGAAAGTTATTATTGAATCTGCTCCCTTTCAGGCAGCGAATTCCCGATCAGAACAACTCGCTGCGTAAAAAGAAAACATTCTCCTCATCTCCCCCCACCCCCCCCGGCTCTTTTCCCAATTCCCTTCACGCCGTGTCCTCCGGTTCGCGACCCTCCCACCATTGGCGTCGGCTGCTCTCCCCATCGACTCCATGCAAACCCCTCCCCGTTCTGGACCCCTCCGTTAATTCTCCCCGTGATCGTCTCTGCTCCGAGGAGAACAGTCCGGAGGCTTCTCCGGTCTCTCCCCGTGTCTGGTGTCCCTCACCCCTCGTGGGCACCGCTCCGGTAAACCTCTCCTGCGCCCTCTCCAAGGCCTTGACGTCCTTCCCTAAGGGCTGACGCAGGCACGATGGGCCGAGTGGCCCCCACTCTGTGCCCCATTTACAGCGCTGTGCTGACTGAGGAATCGCCTCATTGCTCCGAAGGTTTGATTGATCCCCTGCTCTCTCTCTCTCTCTCTCTGCAGTCGCTTGGCTCTTTATTTGGGTGTTGGGAAGTTTCTTGCTCCTCGAGCAGTGGGTGACGTCCAACGTAACATCCCCGAACGTCCACAGCACATGGTCCATCATTGGGATCGCCTTCTGCGGGGCTGGCTGTTGGGTAAGTCCAGTCTGGGACTGATAGGACACTGCAAATGGCCGCCAGTCTGGGACTGATTGGACACTGCAAATGGCCGCCAGTCTGGGACTGATAGGACACTGCAAATGGCCGCCAGTCTGGGACCGATTGGACACTGCAAATGGCCGCCAGTCTGGGACTGATAGGACACTGCAAATGGCCACCAGTCGGGGGCTGATAGGACACTGCAAATGGCCGCCAGTCTGGGACTGATTGGACACTGCAAATGGCCACCAGTCTGGGACTGATTGGACACTGCAAATGGCCACCAGTCGGGGGCTGATAGGACACTGCAAATGGCCGCCAGTCTGGGATTGATTGGACACTGCAAATGGCCGCCAGTCTGGGACTGATTGGACACTGCAAATGGCCACCAGTCTGGGATTGATTGGACACTGCAAATGGCCACCAGTCGGGGGCTGATAGGACACTGCAAATGGCCACCAGTCTGGGACTGATTGGACACTGCAAATGGCCGCCAGTCGGGGGCTGATAGGACACTGCAAATGGGCACCAGTCGGGGACTGATTGGACACTGCAAATGGCCACCAGTCTGGGACTTATTGGACACTGCAAATGGCCGCCAGTCGGGGACTGATTGGACACTGCAAATGGGCACCAGTCTGGGACTGATTGGACACTGCAAATGGCCGCCAGTCTGGGACTGATTGGAAACTGCAAATGGCCGCCAGTCGGGGGATGATAGGACACTGCAAATGGCCGCCAGTCTGGGACTGATTGGACACTGCAAATGGCCACCAGTCGGGGGCTGATAGGACACTGCAAATGGCCGCCAGTCTGGGACTGATTGGACACTGCAAATGGCCACCAGTCTGGGACTGATTGGACACTGCAAATGGCCACCAGTCGGGGGCTGATAGGACACTGCAAATGGCCGCCAGTCTGGGACTGATTGGACACTGCAAATGGCCGCCAGTCTGGGACTGATTGGAAACTGCAAATGGCCGCCAGTCGGGGGATGATAGGACACTGCAAATGGCCGCCAGTCTGGGACTTGATTGGACGCTGCAAATGGCCGCCAGTCTGGGACTTGATTGGACGCTGCAAATGGCCGCCAGTCTGGGACTTGATTGGACGCTGCAAGTGGGCCTGTGCGTTGCAGCGAGAGCCCTTCGAAAGTGGTCGTCGAGGCGGGACGGATGGGCAGCGCGGAGCGGGCGCTGGGTTGGGAGGGGCGCGGTCACGGGGAGGGTGGGCCCCCCTCGGGCGCCGCCGACCTGGGGCAGGATCGGCAACCAACGGGCGACGTTCCTTTCACCCACCCACTGTTTGCCCTTCTCGCCCTCCAGGTTCTGTTGGTGATGCTTCTGACAAGGAGACTGAAGGAAGTCAATTCTTCCCTGACCAGGGGCCGTATGGAGGTTTACGAAACTGGCCAGCCGCCCCCCGGGCCCGACACACTGGGAGGGAGACCACTTGTCCGGGCCGAGCCCACTCGGAGCAGCTCGTGAATCTGTATAAAGACCTTTATTTTGCATTGTTTCCCCGGCTTTCTTTCAAATTCTCTCCCCGCTGCCCGTTTTGCTCGTCCCAACTCCAAAACACACCAGGAACTCTGAGGTTCACCCTGGGATGGCGGGGACTGTCGTACGAGGAGAGATTGGGTCGACTCGGCCTGTGTTCACTCGAGTTTAGAAGATTGAGAGGGGATCTCATCGAAACGTAGAAAATTCTGACAGGGCTCGACAGACTGGACGCAGGGAGGATGTTCCCGATGGCTGGGGGCGTCCAGAACCAGGGGGTCACAGTCTCAGGATACGGGGGAGTGGGACATTTAGGACTGAGATGAGGAGAAATGTCTTCACTCAGAGGGCGGTGAACCTGTGGAATTCTCTACCCCAGAAGGCAGTGGAGGCCAAGTCACTGAATATATTCAAGAAGGAGCTGGATAGATTTCTAGACACAAAAGGCATCAAGGGGTACGGGGAGAGAGAGCGGGAATATGGTATTGAGATAGAGGATCAGCCATGATCACGTTGAATGGGGGAGCAGGCTCGAAGGGCCGAATGGCCTTCTCCTGCTCCTATTGATCAGAAGGAAGCAGCAATTGAATACCATTTGGACATCGTACGTTCGAATTGCGATTTCCTCGAACCGTCGAGCGCAGAAGGAGGCCGTTCAGCCCATCCTGCCTGTGCCAGCTCTTCGAAAGGGCTCCCCGTTTTCGGATGGGACAGTCTCCTTGGAACGGCAGACGATTTGCGAGGAGATTTGATGGAGGTGTTCGAAGTCACGAAGGGTCCAGACAGGGTGGGCGGGGAGAGAGAAACTGCTCCCCTTGGCGGAAGGGTCGGGGAGCAGAGGGCGCAGATTTAAGGCGGTTGGAGATGGAGCCGAAGGCGGGCATGAGGAGAAACCTTTTTACGAGTGGTTAGGATCTGCCCGAGGGGGTGGTGGAGGCAGATTCAATCATGGCCTTCAAAAGGGAACTGGATACGGACTCGAAAGGGATGAATTTGCAGAGCTACGGGAGCGGGGAGAGTGGGACTAGCTGGTTTGCTCTTGCACAGAGCTGGCATGGACTCGATGGCCCGAATGGCCTCCTTCTGCACGCTGTAACCTTCTGACGGTTCTCGGGCGGACGGAGAAGCTCCCGGGGGCCGTCATTTCGAAGAACAGCAGTCGGGGGGTGGGGGGTTTTCCCCCGGGTCGATAATTATCCCGTCACGAAATCCGATGGCCTGGTCATTTATCTCGCACCGCTGTCTGCGGGATCTTGCTGTGCAGAGAACGGCGGCGTTTTAAAAATCGCCACGGTGGCCGCACCGCAAATCTGAGCCCTCTGGTTCTCGACCCTTCCCCCAATGGGAACCGTTTCTCTCTCTCTCCATCCGTTCTATCAAGACCATGACCGTAAGACCATAAGAGATAGGAGCAGGAGTTGGCCATTCGGCCCCTCGAGCCCGCTCCCCCATTCAGTGAGATCACGGCCGACCTGATTTTTACCTCAACTCCACTTTCCCCGCCCTTTCCCCATATCCTTTGACTCCCTCGCTGATCAAAAGTTGGTCTAACTCAGCCTTGAGTGTATTCAATGACTCGGCCTCCACGGCTTTTTTGGGGTCAAGAATTCCAAAGATTCACGACCCTCTGGGAGAAGAAATTCCTCCTCATTTCCGTCTTAAACGGGCGACCCCTTATTCTGAGACTATGCCCCCTAGTTTTAGATTCCCCCATGAGGGGTAACATCCTCTCAGCATCCACCCTATCGAGTCCCCTCAGAATCTTGTGTGTTTCAATAAGATCTCCTCTCATTCTTCGAAACTCCAATGAGTAGAGACCCAACCTGTTCAATCTTTCCTCAGAAGACAACCCTTCCATACCCGGAATCAACCGAGTGAACCTTCTCTGAACTGCCTCCAATGCAAGTATGTCCTTCCTTAAATAAGGGCACCGGAGCTGTCCGCAGTACTCCAGGTGTGGTCTCACCAGCACCCTGTACAGTTGGAGCATGACTTCCCTGCTTTTATACCCCATCCCACTACGATAGGGACAAACCTCTCTTTATTTACTCTGTCCAGACCCTTCGTGATTTCAAACACCTCGATCAAATCTCCTCGCAACCATCTCGATTCCAAAGAGAAGAACCCCAGTATCTGTAACGATGGCCCTGAAACCACCAGATTGTCGTAAAAACCCATCAGGTTCACCAATGTCCTTTAGGGAAGGAGACCTGCCGTCCTTGCCCGGTCTGGGCCCACAGCGATGTGGTTGATTCTTAATCGCCCTCTGAAATGGCCTAGCGAGACACTCAGTTGTAAAATCTCGCTACGAAAAGTCACAATTAGAATAAAACCGGACGGACCACCAGGCACCGGACATGACAAAAGGCAAACCAAGCCCAGTCGACCCTGCAAAGTCCTCATCACTAACATCTGGGGACTTGTGCTAAAATTGGGAGAGCTGTCCCACAGACTAGTCAAGCAACAGCCTGACGTAGCCATACTCATAGAATCATATCTTTCAGCCAACGTCCCAGACTCTTCCATCACCATCCCTGGGTATGTCCTGTCCCACCGGCAGGACAGACCCACCAGAGGTGGCGGTACAGTGATATACAGTCAGGAGGGAGTGGCCCTGGGAGTCCTCAACATTGACTCTGGACCCCATGGAATCTCATGGCATCAGGTCAAACATGGGCAAGGAAACCTCCTGCTGATTACCACCTACCGTCCTCCCTCAGCTGATGAATCAGTCCTGCTCCATGTTGAACACTCCTTGGAGGAAGCACTGAGGGTAGCAAGGGCACAGAATATACTCTGGGTGGGGGACTTCAATGTCCATCACCAAGAGTGGCTCGGTAGCACCACTACTGACCGAGCTGGCCGAGTCCTGAAGGACATAGCTGCCAGACTGGGCCTGCGGCAGGTGGTGAGCGAACCAACACGAGGGAAAAACTTACTTGACCTCGTCCTCACCAATCTACCTGTCGCAGATGCATCTGTCCATGACAGTATTGGTAGGAGTGACCACCGCACAGTCCTCGTGGAGATGAAGTCCCGTCTTCGCACTGAGGACACCATCCAACGTGTTGTGTGGCACTACCACCGTGCTAAATGGGATAGATTCAGAACAGATCTAGCAGCTCAAAACTGGGCATCCATGAGGCGCTGTGGGCCATCAGCAGCAGCAGAACTGTATTCCAGCACAATCTGTAACCTCATGGCCCGGCATATTCCTCACTCTACCATTACCAACAAGCCAGGGGATCAACCCTGGTTCAATGAGGAGTGTAGAAGAGCATGCCAGGAGCAGCACCAGGCGTACCTAAAAATGAGGTGCCAACCTGGTGAAGCTACAACTCAGGACTACATGCATGCTCAACAGCGGAAGCAACATGCTATAGACAGAGCTAAGCGATTCCACAACCAACGGATCAGATCAAAGCTCTGCAGTCCTGCCACATCCAGTCGTGAATGGTGGTGGACAATTGAACAACTAACGGGAGGAGGAGGCTCTGTAAACATCCCCATCCTCAATGATGGCGGAGTCCAGCACGTGAGTGCAAAAGACAAGGCTGAAGCGTTTGCAACCATCTTCAGCCAGAAGTGCCGAGTGGATGATCCATCTCGGCCTCCTCCCGATATCCCCACCATCACGGAAGCCAGTCTTCGGCCAATTCGATTCACTCCACGTGATATCAAGAAACGGCTGAGTGCACTGGATACAGCAAAGGCTATGGGCCCCGACAACATCCCAGCTGTAGTGCTGAAGACTTGTGCTCCAGAACTAGCTGCGCCTCTAGCCAAGCTGTTCCAGTACAGCTACAACACTGGCATCCACCCGACAATGTGGAAAATTGCCCAGGTATGTCCTGTCCACAAAAAGCAGGACAAATCCAATCCGGCCAATTACCGCCCCATCAGTCTACTCTCAATCATCAGCAAAGTGATGGAAGGTGTCGTCGACAGTGCTATCAAGCGGCACTTACTCACCAATAACCTGCTCACCGATGCTCAGTTTGGGTTCCGCCAGGACCACTCGGCTCCAGACCTCATTACAGCCTTGGTCCAAACATGGACAAAAGAGCTGAATTCCAGAGGTGAGGTGAGAGTGACTGCCCTTGACATCAAGGCAGCATTTGACCGAGTGTGGCACCAAGGAGCCCTAGTAAAATTGAAGTCAATGGGAATCAGGGGGAAAACTCTGCAGTGGCTGGAGTCATACCGAGCACAAAGGAAGATGGTAGTGGTTGTTGGAGGCCAATCATCTCAGCCCCAGGACATTGCTGCAGGAGTTCCTCAGGGCAGTGTCCTCGGCCCAACCATCTTCAGCTGCTTCATCAATGAACTTCCCTCCATCATAAGGTCAGAAATGGGGATGTTCGCTGATGATTGCACAGTGTTCAGTTCCATTCGCAACCCCTCAGATAATGAAGCAGTCCGAGCCCACTTGCAGCAAGACCTGGACAACGTCCAGGCTTGGGCTCATAAGTGGCAAGTAACATTCGCGCCAGATAAGTGCCAGGCAATGACCATCTCCAACAAGAGAGAGTCTAACCACCTCCCCCTGACATTCAACGGCATTACCATCGCCGAATCCCCCACCATCAACATCCTGGGGGTCACCATTGACCAGAAACTGAACTGGACCAGCCACATAAATACTGTGGCTACAAGAGCAGGTCAGAGGCTGGGTATTCTGCGGCGAGTGACTCACCTCCTGACTCCCCAAAGCCTTTCCACCATCTACAAGGCACAAGTCAGCAGTGTGATGGAATACTCTCCACTTGCCTGGATGAGTGCAGCTCCAACAACACTCGAGAAGCTCGACACCATCCAGGGCAAAGCAGCCCGCTTGATTGGCACCCCATCCACCACCCTAAACATTCACTCCCTTCACCACCGGCGCACCGTGGCTGCAGTGTGGACCATCCACAGGATGCACTGCAGCAACTCGCCAAGGCTTCTTCGACAGCACCTCCCAAACCCGCGACCTCCACCACCTGGAAGGACAAGGGCAGCAGGCACATGGGGACAACACCAGCTGCACGTTCCCCTCCGAGTCACACACCATCCCGACTTGGAAATATATCGGCCTTTCCTTCATCGTCGCTGGGTCAAAATCCTGGAACTCCCTTCCTAACAGCACTGTGGGAGAACCGTCACCACACGGACTGCAGCGGTTCAAGAAGGCGGCTCACCACCACCTTCTCAAGGGGCAATTAGGGACGGGCAATAAATGCCGGCCTCGCCAGCGACGCCCGCATCCCACGGACGAATAAAAAAAAATTGAATAAGATTGGCTCAGGCATGACCTTCCCTTTCTGAAATCCGTGCTGACGATTATTATATTTTCAATTTCTGTTCCCAGTCTGAGTGAAGATTCCATTCGGTTGCTACCACCGACATTAAGCTAACTGGTCTACAGTTCCCTGGACCTGTTCTATCCCCATTTTTCAATGTTGGAATCACGTTAGCTTAACAGAGCATAATGATCGAATCATGGAAAGGTTACAGCACGGAGGGAGGCCATTCGACCCATCGAGTCCGTGCCGGCTCTGTGCAAGAGCAATCCGGCCAGTCCCACTCCCCCTGCCCTCTCCCCGTAGCCCTGCAAATTTTTTCCCTTCAAGTCCTTATCCAGTTCCCTGTTGAAGGCCATGATTGAATCTGCCTCCACCACCCCCTCGGGCAGTGCATTCCAGATCCTAACCACTCGCTGGGTAAAAAAGTTTCTCCTCATCTCACCTTTGGTTCTTTTGCCAATCACCTTAAATCTGTGTCCTCTGGTTCTTGACCCTTCCGCCTATGGGAACAGTTTCTCTCTATCTACTCTGTCTGGACCCTTCATGATTTTGAACCCCTCGATCAAATCTCCTCACAACCGTCTCTGTTCCAAGGAGAACAACCCCAGCTTCTCCAGTCTGTCCACGTAACTAAAGTCCCTCATCCCTGGAACCATTCTAGTAAATCTCCTCTGCACCCTCTCTAAGGCCTTCACATCTTTCCTAAAGTGCGGTGCCCAGAACTGGACCCAATACTCCAGTTGTGGCCGAACCAGTGTTTTATAAAGGTTCATCATAACTTCCTTACTTTTGTACTCTGTGCCTCTATTTATAAAGCCCAGGATCCCAGATGCTTTTTTAACCACTTTCTCAACCTGCCCTGTCACCTTCAACGATCTGAGCACATTTACCCCAGATCTCTCTGTTCCTGTACCCCCTTTACCTGGAGTATTGTGTGCAGTTTTGGTCTCCTTATCTGAGGAAGGATGTCCTTGCCATGGAGGGAGTGCAACGAAGGTTCACCAGACTGATTCCTGGGATGGCAGGACTGACGTACGAGGAGAGATTGGGTCGACTCGGCCTGTATTCACTCGAGTTTAGAAGAGTGAGAGGGGATCTCATCGAAACATATAAAATTCCTTCAGGACTTGACCTCCAGCTGCTTCTGTGGTAGGAGATTCCAGACAGGGGTCACCAGCTCTCTGAGGGGTGAAGACATTTCTCCTC